>NW_005842928.1:410743-434852 GCF_000455745.1 Alligator sinensis
TGAGCCCGAGGGGTGCTGCAGGGGAGGCGGCCGCAGCCCAGAGCCCTCCGGGAGCCGCCGGCGACATCTCCATCCCTCCACTAACGAAATCGCCATCCCTCCCGCGCCTCGGGGCTCTGCCTGCGCCCGGCTCTCCTCAGAGGACGCGCCCCCGCAAGCCGCTATGGCAGGATTTGCCCTTGCCCCCGGTGCTGCTGGGCTCTGGGATAGTTAGGGATACAAAGCTGCTTGTGCGGAGATTGGAAAGCCCGCGTCTGTGTAAGAAAGGGGCTTTTCTTCCTTGGGCTTTTTCACAGTGTCTGACTCTCGCCTCCAGCCTTGTTGGCACTTTTCCCCCGTGGGTTCAGAGAAAAGCCCAAGCTTTGGACAACGGATTCCAAAAATAAGACCTTTCTTTTCCCCTCAAATGAAATCATCATAAAGGAAGAGGGGGAGAAAAATCCCTAACTGGTACAAACTGACCAGGAATAGATTGAGGCTGGAAGGTAGCAGAGCTGCCTCTGGGACAGCCTTCCAGAAAGAGGGTTATCATGGGGGCAAAAAAAATAACCTAATTAGCTTCAAGATGAAGCTTGATCAGGGTTTACAAAAGGGGTTATGTGAGGTAGCTGCCTACAAGAGAAGGGCACGGAGGACTCCAAGACACAGGAGGTCCTTTCCAGTCCTGTGTTCCCATGAAATTATTGTGGACAACATTTGAGGATCTCGGGGCACTTGACATATAGTGCATTATGGTGCTAGGTGTGTTCTCTGGTCTGCCTTTTATAGCAGGGTTAACTATTTGCTCAAGGTCACACAGTGGAAATGGAAATGCATGACATGCTTCTGACACCCAGAGCTATGCTTTAATAGCTTTAGCACCATCAGAATTGCTGCTCCCCCAAATATGCTTGATCATTTTGTATGACATGCTCACAAGAGGACTTGATGACCCATGAGGTTCCTCCCAGTTCTATATCCTCCATCCAAACAGTTGAAAAGACAAACAAGCTCTATCAGGCAACTTAGTTGGTAAACTCTGAATTTTCTTTCAAACTAAGTTCTATTGTCCTTGTCCTTAATAACCTTACAGAAATCTGAGTGAAGTTCTTAAAGTTCTTTCTATTAATCTGGCATGTAAAACTAATTGTTTTCTTTCTGGTAAATTGAAAGATCCTTGGCTGATATTCATGCTTTCTATGTAGACAGAAAATCCTAGACTCAAATCTACTTGCTTTTCTTACAGAAATCTTCTCATAAGATTAGAAGGGAAAGTAAATAACAACTCCAACCTTAAGATCTTTTCTTTTTAGAAACAGCTTGCCATACAAATATGAAACAGAAACTGTTCTTATCTGAAAAACAAACAGAGGAGACCCAGTAAAATTCACAAATGGGGATAGAATACCAAAATTTGTTTGAATTTTGGAAGAAAGGGATAGTTCTGGTTTTATTTCAGGTCAGTAACTTTTAAATAATATTTAACAAAATAATTTATCCTGGTGTTTAAACTACAACTTCCTTCATGTCATTGAACCAATTCTTTAAAAATTATTTAGTATCTGAACTCTGGTGGTCATTCTGCTAATCTCATAACATTTATTTCTGATGAGATTTTCTTTAATGAATACATAAGTAAAGAGAAGTGAAACTGAGAAAGAACTCGGTAGCAAGATGTCCTTTGGAGCTTATTTATATTTTCTTCTCTCAGAAAATAAGGAAAAGAAAAATAAATGAGGACTACATTTTTGAGAATAACTTTTCAGATAGAAGGAACAAGGGGAAGCCTTGTGGTCAGGACCATAACGCTGAAGGCAAATTGTGGTCTCTTACTTCTTAAACATGTATTCTGATCCTCTAAATACATTGCATTCATTCCACACAAATATAGTTCTGTGGAAGTTATCCTCCAAGCTAAATAAAGGCCTGAGTCTGCTTTCTCTGTGTGGGAAAAAGGGAAATAGCTCTTTAAAGTAAGCATGTCATAGGCCACGGGCACACAAACAGAGAGGTGATGCTCATGGCATAAGCCTGGAGTAACTGCACTGTCACAACTGCACTCAGGCAAGCTGGGCATTTGAAAGTGTGCAAAAGAATAGACAGTGCACTGTAAGGTGAGAACTTGAAAGCACGAGAAAGTTGCCTCTGATTCACCCAAGGGTAAATTTTCCACTGCTGAGTTGGGGCCACATCCCTTCTAGGAGCCACATACTGTGTTCAGGTTTTTTTTTAGATAAGGCAGATAAGGCAGCTCAACTTGGCATGTGTTGATCCATTCCTGTGCCCATGGCCATGGAGTCTCATTAAGGTAGCCTGGTTCACATAGTATACTGCTCTTTCTTTTCATCCAGAGATTTCCATCCACCAGGAGTGTGATATAGCTGTGGGTTCCTACCCACCTGGTCCCAATATGTATGCTTGGGCACAATCCGCCTTCTATGGAGAATCACAACTCCTACAGGGAGTTCGAGGATTGCAAAATCAAATATCTTGTAGCAGCACAGATTATATTAGCTTTCACACATGCAGGAATGTACATAAATGTCCCTGTATGCTACTGAATTCATATACCCTTAAACTGCCTATAGCATCATCAACAACGTATCTGTAAACTTGAATTCATGAAATCTTATGCTCTATCTATGTACCTTCTTCAGCTAACCTATGAAGGTGGATATCCACCCTGCCTTCTAACAAAGGATACATCACTAACTGCAATTTACATCATCCAGTGATCATCAATATTTAGACTCACCATCCAGTATGCAAGCAGCTAGTTCATTAATCACTGGAGGTACAAGATCTAAAGTACATGATGATGTTTCACAACAGGAGATTTATGTTATCTGGCAATTTGGGCAGGGTTGCACTGATCACAGGATAATGCAAAGTTTCATTCAGTGTTATGAATAACGTTGTTTTGTCTCAAACATCAAATAAATTGCAAGGACCATATTTTTCTGTACTGACAGCTAGAAGTCAGTGGACAGCTCAGTATGACTTCCCCTCCCAAATAATTTAGGAATGTTTATAATACAATAACCTGCCCTATCCTAAACCTACAATAATCTATAAGGACAGAGTTTTCAGCCATGTAGTTGATATCAAAGGCATGTCAGGTGTATTTACTTTCCCCTATACTTTGTCTCAATCTGGTAGTTGTATACAATATGCAGGCAGCAATAATATTTTAGGCATTGTGTTGTCATGCCTGCACCATCTCCTGTTATTTTGAGGGTGATTTGATTGAGGTGTGATAGTGGTTTGGGAATGAGTAGGCTGCACTTGCCCATCCAAGTGTGGGATATGCTATATATTGTGTGATTGTCCCAGGTTTGAGGTGAGATCTTCAAAAAGTTGTCCGTCTACCTCATAATCAGTCTACCCCCTTTAAATTCAGCCAGGGGGGTGGGGGGACATCTGGGTTTTGTAAATACTGTTACACTTCAGCTATCTCGTTTTAGAATCATGTTGCTCACTCCCAGAAAAATCCCTCTATGAAAACTGGACAAAGTATTCTTTACCTCTTTCAAATTGCTATGGAGAGTTTCTATACACTGTTAAACAGCCTCTGAACTTCATCCCTCGTGTTTCAATTATTCTTAGTCAATCTATAAAGCTTTTTGAGATCCTCCTACCTGTAAGGGCCATGTAAATTCCTATGATTACTAATGCTTTCTTAGATGTAAATAGTACCCTGCTAGATACATTTCCTATGCCCTTCGTGTCCCTTTAACATAGCATGATCACCCACTCATTTCTCTGAATTTGTGGCTTGCTTGAAGAGAAAGGCTAAAGAATCCTGGCAAGTCTGAAACCACAATGTGAAGCCAGTGGGTGTGGATAAATTTAGGACCATTAAGCTACTGTGGCAGTCACTTCTGCCTGCAACTTACTAAAGCAGAAAAGTTCATGATTGACATGCCTTTCACTTCACTGGGTTCCTTGACATATGCCAGCAAATGTGTCAACCCACTCTCCGTCTCCTAACCACTAATATTCTGGTGAATAAAAGACAGTCAAAGAAAATGTATACAAGTATTTGACAGATTCTGCCTGAAGAATTCACATAACAATATTTCTTAGACAAAAAGTCAGTGTTTGTATCTTTGAGGCTGAGTTAAGCAACCTTCTATTTCAGTTATTGGTTGGTTGGATCCATTGGTTGTGTATAAGCTACTGTCTGACTCTGCAGTAAGAATTATTTCCATCCCATAGTGTTGCACTCAGATATTATCAAAAGGCTATAATAATTCATCCCAAGTTTTATAGTTTAGGACTGTAAAATGTGCCCTCATTAAAGGCATGACATACAGCTGCACATTCCCAGGAGCAGCCCAGAAAGGGAATTATGACTGCCCCCTTACTCCAAGGGGGAATATGCAGAAATATTGAACCAGCAGTGGCAGATGATGACCTGTTCCAGTCTTGGTGGTGGTTGTGTTGAGAGGAGTGAGGAAAAAGTCAAGACAGCAATCATTTCCCAGCCCTGCCCATTATATACCCCTGCCTCATGGAGGCTGTACTTTCCTATGCTGAGATATGCAATGCAGGTAACCCACCCAAGAGAGTTTGACCCAATGAGTCAGACTAAGAAGGAGGACTCTGTGGGTGCATCGAAACGTGCTGTTAAGGCACTGTAAGCTTACTGTGCAGTAAAATACTGTGCAGTAAGTTTTCCCTGGGAGTGTGTCAACAGGTGTGCCCATGAGGAGCAAATTTGCACCCAACGGGAGCAGTTTAGTTCATGCTACTCCTGCCCTTCTCTGTCCCTCTCCTCCCCACCCCCCGGCAGCCAGGGGGAGCTTCAGACTCCCCGGGTGCCATCCCTGTGCTGGCAGGGGGCACCAGGTTCAGACCTGAACTCCAGGGGATGTGGGGAGCTGTCCACCCCCTGGGCAGCTGCTTCCCAACCCTGTGCCCAAATCAGTAGATTAGAACACAGGGCTGGGAAACTGTTCCCTCCCCCAGATGGGAGGCATCTGCCCAGGGGGAGGCAACAGTTCCCCCACCCCCTGCTGCCTTGGTTGACCGGAAGCAATTTGCTCCCAGTCAGCTGTCTACACATGCACTACTGCACAGAAGGCTAATTTATTGTGCAGTGAATGCTGCACACGTGTAGATGGTGATGCCTTACTGCAGAGTAGATTAGTGTACTGCACAGTAAATCATCTTGTGTAGATGTGCCCTGTGATCTGCTTCTCACATTTGGTATGTGAGCATAGTTACATCACATTTTGAAATAGACGGATTTCTATTCGGTGGGAGGCGAATCTCTAATCTGGAGGGTGATGTGCACTCTCTGTCTCTTGGTGTTTCTTGTGATTTATCTGTTTCTGGGGGGTTTTCAGGCAGTCTTCTGTTTCTTTTTATGATTACATAGGCAAACTAGTATCTTGCCCCAAGCTGTACCAGAAAGAAGGAAACATCAAAAATAGATTAACCCATATAAATGAGTACCAAGGGGCAAAGATCACAATCCTCATCATTTTAGAGTGAACTAGTACTGGAGAATTCCATCTGTTTCAAAAAGTGATATAATTTTGCTTATACACCCCATGTTTAGTCTGGGCAATAGATTCCCTTCGTTGCCTGGCTCACTCGTAAACCCGTGCTAGCTCAGACAAGCCAAGACATGTTGAAAAACCTCACTTCTAAATATGAACTGAAAATCTGATCTGTGCTCACATAGACATGTTAGGTCTCATGTGACTCTAAAAGAACAACTGAGCTAATCAAAAAACTTTCTAGGGAGCCATACCTCCTGTCAGCCTTACTGCTGTTTCTTAGGACACGTAATCATAACTGGCAGTGATTTGGACACAAAGGGATATAAAAAGCATGTACTAGAATCAGACATATCCCTATGTGCACAGGTCTCTGTTTCTTTTCCTGAACGAGAGTGGAGGAGTAGGAGGCATTGACCTGTAGTCTGAAATGACAATATAAGATGGGAATCATAAATTAAAGCAAGTTAAACAGGAACATACACATAAAACCAGGCTATAACAATGTAATGAACCTATGCATATATAGCTATACATAATACTTCCGTGTGTCTTAAAATACGTGCACTGTATTTACTATAGGAGAGCCTAGGCTAGAGAAGAGGAGTCTCAAGCCATTAATCAAAGACAGATAAGAAACATAGGAACAGGAATTGTCTGAAATGACTGGTGTTCAAATCCATGAATGTGCTGATGTTTGATCCAAACACGTTGGTCCACATATAACAATTAGTCTTTCCTTGAACATCAGGTTTTATATAATATTATGGCTTCCACTTCTCTATGATCCTGCAGCCCTTCAACTAGTAATCTCAGCGACCCTTCATGATTTGTTGTCCATCTGTTGGAGCAGAGAATGGGCCCCCAAAAGATAATTCACTTATTTTGAATGGCAAGGGATCTTTCTCTCTCTCGTATTATTATGCATTATGCACAGTTGCAAAAGGAAGAAATACAACCATGATGGGTTCAAGAAGAAAAGGTATTGCTTTGCAATCAGAGTCCTCTGTATTTAAGCTGGGTCAGTGTTTTCAGACTTCTGAAGACTGGCTCTTCACCTGCCAGGTGCCCATGTTAGGGATTTTATATATACACCACCTGACTCCCACTTTCCAGGCTTTGTTTTATGATAGGATTAAGCATGTATAAATCCCGGAAAAGTGGCATGGCAAATATGTGAGCATGAAAAGAAGACTGTGCAATCTCTGTTTTCCCTAGATGTTTGACAAAGATGAGCCAAAGAACTTGCATTCAACTTCCCAAGCATTACTACAAATTTTTGTGTATCTGTGTGAAGGCTTGGTCTATATTGGCTGATTATTAACAGAACTTGTGCAGCTGTATAAACAGCAGATTTCTGCACCTACAGCAGGCCCTCATTCATTTCCTCAAGTGAGAATTTTAATTTGACTGGCAGCTAGCCTATCTGGGTAGTTGATAAGAGAAGAACAAAATCATCCCCTAGACTTTACATCTTAGCTGCCTTCTCTCTTATTTTCATCATAGACTTTTACAAATAAATAAAGAGTGAAGGACACATTTGTAGCCAAATATCCACCTAAGTGAGGTGGATTACAGTACCATATTTTATCGTATACAACATATGCCTTTCCCCTCAAAATTGACACCCCCGCAAAATTTGGGTATGTATGTTAAGCGTGAAAGCTGTTTTCTTTGCTGGGAAAAAAGCACACCTGCAGAGACTGTGCATGCCATGCAGCTTCAAAGATGACTGGGCACAGCAAGCTGAAGAGGCAGTCGTGAGTTAATCCTCTCTCAGCCATAGCTTCAACACTGTAGTTAGTGCCTGAAGCTGCAAGTGACCTACTGATAGGTTTGTGATGTGGAAAAAAGACTTTATTTACAGGAACTTATATAAAAGAACTACTTATAATGAAAAACTAACAGTCTTGTTGCTGCTCTTACAAGGATTTGGGACCTAACATTTTGTGACATAAAGTAAATCCTCCTGGGACCATTGGGTGTGTAGGAAATATGGCATCTCAGGAGACAATGTGGAGGAGGCAGCTGGCACCAGGAGCTTCCAGCCACACCAGGAAGTTCCTGCTGTCTTCTATTTCATTCAGACTATCTCCTCAGATGCCATACTTCCTGGATGCTCTGTGTGTCAAGGACAACTTTCTCTATACAAAAAGTTAGCTCTGGAAAAATCTTTTTTTTTCCTACATTCTGCCTTAAAAAAACAAGGTGCATATTTTTTGGGTGCATACTGTATGTGAGAAAATACAGTATTTGCTAACTGCATCTATTGCCATGGTGACATATGCTCAGGACTGTCTAACTCCTTCCACCACTATTGAACACTTTGAAAGAGCTATACTGCACTGCAAATATAATAACATTCATTTAGCAGTGATTACACATTATATTCATGTGTTACCCTAGATGCACCCATATTTAAGTACACCTACCTATCATTTGGGATAGTACCTGTTTTTCTGGGGTAATATAGATATAACTCCAAAAATGGAATCTGTGCTGGTATCAGTGGTACCAGTCCAGCTGCCTTGTCTTTCCAGAGGTATGAGGAGTTCTTCAAAATGTTCTTAGAGACTGCACTGAGAACTGCTTGCAATATTTTCAGAGGAACAGTTTGCTGTCGGGAAATGCAGAGGGGGATTAAAATGTTTAGTGGGAATGTGCAGATTTTGCCAAAAACTTTGAACAGAAGAAAGCCAAATTATGTTTTGTTTCTTTCAGTAAGCTGAAAATATTTTACTTTGACTTCCTTGTTTCATTAAATGTTACTTTGATTTGTATAATGTCATTATGTAAAATATTACATAAATTATTGCTATACTGCATTACATTTTATGTAATGTTTTGACATTACCAAAATGAAATTATTTGACTTATGAAAAAGGAGTATTTCAATCATTTTCAATCTACGTTTTTCCTAAGTCTTAATTCTAACTTCTATAATTTCAAACTTTTATTTTCAAAATATTGGAATTTCCCACAGAATGGAAATTGTGATCTCTGTAACCGAGATCATTGCTAAGAACCCGTGTCTGTGCAAAGGAAGAAATCACTCTCATGCTGCTGTAAGCTTTAAGGTTCATTCTCATCATTGTCTCACTATGGCAGGATCAGGCCCCAGGGGCAGCCAAAGTACCTCCTGGTGGCCACGAAATTCCTGTCCCACTTGACTCCTCCTTTTTCCTCCATCCTGCCACACCTTTGATGGAATTATTTATCTGTTGTAGAAGGGAGGATGCCCAGGGTCCCCAAGTGAGCCTAGTCCTACTCTACCTTGATCCCTGAGACACTCAGACATGCCCCTCTTAACTTCACTAGTGCCCCGGGCACCTGTCACCTTATGAGCTATTTGTGGCCTCCAACTGCCCCTACAGCTATGCCCATGCCTCACAGATGCTATTCTAGATCCATGCACCAGTTTGTATCATTTTCAGCCTTCTGGGCTTTAGTACACTGGTTACTTTTTGCTGTAGACAGCCTGGGTCCACTTTCTGTGGCCCAACTCCTGAGTCTCAGCCTTGTCTGGCCCCTGGCCCCTATCTCTCACAGCTTGGGCCCCTGGCCCCTGTGTCTCACTCTAGGTGAGCCCTTAGGCCTCTGGTCCCTGACTCTGGGCTAGGCTGCCTAATACTATGTGCCCTACTAGGCACAACCCTGTGGCCTCTAGATGTCCTGAGAGCCACATCCAGTCCACCAGTGTTCTGTCAGAACGTAAAATCAAACTCACGGGCTGTGTAACGAAACAAACTCTCTCCCCCACTGGGTCACTAACTTCCTCAGAGACCATAAGTCTCCTTTATCTCTATATCTGCATATCTCAGGGATAGCCTGGGAGCTGATCAACAGGGATCCTGGTTTTCTCTGATAAAAAAAAATCACAAGTTCTCTGATAAAAATGCAAATTCTCTAATTAAAAACCCCAAATCCATATTTAAAATGAAAGGTAGGTAAGTATAGGTATCAGTTGAACACAATGTTTTATTGATATATTTACAGTTTTAAAGTATTTGGAAGCCTACCAGTGCCTCAGTCACTATAATAAAATAAATTCAAAATATCTATATATATTTGGCATTTGATTTTCAGTTTTTCATCATGGAAAGTCAGAGCTCCTGCTGAGATCCCTCTATACACCCCAAGGAATTATGTACAGAAATATTTAAAATTATGTGCAGAAAAACTAAAAATTATGCAAAATTAAATACTTTTATTGTTTTACAAATTAAACTAAGTATAACTCTATTTGAACCTTCCTTAGAAATATATGCAGGGTGTTGGGGGTTGTGAAGGGGTGGGGGTTGTGGGGGGGGTTGTGGGGATTTGTGAAGGGGTGTGGGTATGGCAGTATGTGGGGTGTGTGGGTGGGTGTGGGGTTTGTGGGAGAGTTGTGAAGGGGCATGGAGGGGGGTTGTGGTACACAGTGGATCAGCAGCAGCAGGCCCTTGGGGTGGTCATGGCTGCAGCAAGCAGAGCCCCCAGCAGCACTCACCTCTCGTAGAGTCCCAGAGCCTGCATGTGCTGACACAGAGTCCTCCTGGCGCACTGGTGCACACCTTCGCACCAGAGCAGGCTGGCTCCGTGCCAGCATGTGCAGATTGCAGCACTGCAGGCAGGAGCCATGCACCATTGGGATGTAATAGTGAATTATCCTCTGATCTAGACTGCTGAGAGTATACCTTGAGATAGATAGGGAGTCAAGGACCATGAGGGTAGAAAGGGGTGAAGCACAATAATATAAAACCAGACAAAAGGAACAAATGAGGAAGACACAAGTGGAATAGAGCTCCAGATCTTTATTCAGGTAGAAACTTTGGCCCTATTTGATGACCTTTCTCTTAAGGGGACAAATTTTGCTTTTGAACCTCTGAGAGCTCTGAGATCTTTGAGGTCAATGAAGTTCCACCCTAATTATGATTCAGTCAGCCTTTCCTTTTCTTTCTCTTTGCATCCTGTGTGGTTGCAGGGATTTCAGCCAGTCGTACCCAGAGCAGTGCCACAGAAAACTTCCCCAGTCCAAAGCCCTGCCAATATTAACATTTAGTTTTTATTATTAAAGTTATGAAAGAAAAATATCAGAGTAGATGTTCTTTCAGACAAAATGAGAACTATTTAAAAAATAATAGTTAAAATGGTATGACACTAATTATATTATAAATCTGGAAATTATTTATAGAATATGAAATTCTTTTAGGACCTAAAATCCTATCAACTTCAATTATTTTTTATTAAATTTATCTGGCCACCTTCTTCAGTCTTGTACAACAAGCCTTTTGTATGTCCATTCTAATCCTTAATATATGATATTCTTGAATCTTTCCATAAAGGATCTATTCTTTTTGCTATCTTCAGACCAGTTTTATTCATCTTATACACTGTGAGTTTCATACTGTTGAAGTCAGGGGTGGCCAACTTGCAGCAGTGGTGCCACAAGTCACATGGGTGACCCTTGTCTATGGCATGCAGCAGATCAGGGTGCAGGCAGACAGACAGCATAGTGGCAAATATGGCAGGAAGCAAAAAGTAGAACAGCAGACCACCAGGCAGGGAGCAGGGAGAAAGTACAGCAGCAGACCATGCAAGGAGCAAAGAGTAAGAAGCAGAAGGCAGAAGATCAAGCAGAGGAAGTTGATCAGAGTGGCGCTCTGGGAAGGTACAGAGCTTAATTTGTGGCACAGCTGCCAAAAAGGCTGGTCTTAGCAGTTAGGTGCTCAACTCATCTTGGCTTTTAACTGGATTTGGGAGCTAACTGCCTTAGAGCCCTGTAAAAATCTTATTCATCCACAGCAAATTGATTTTGTTTTATGATGTACCCAAGTAGAGACACAATAGCCAGAAGAAATGTTCCCACCCTTTCTTTGAAACATTTTTCAAACATATTTCTTTGAAACATAGTCTATGTCCCTGTTATTTAAAATTATTTTATCAATTCCCTTTGGGTTAAAAATAAACCTGAGAAATTAAATTGCAGAGGAGTTATTTTACAAACCATTATTAAAGGTGAATGACAAAGCTTAGATAGAAAGTTTACTTTCAAAAGAACTCTTTGACCATCTAGCCTAAAACAAGGTTTATCCTTAGAGTGCACTGTATGATGTTTGGTCCAGCCCTACTCAAAAAATCCCAGCAAGACAATCCCCTGGGATAATCTAAGACCACTCACTCTAAGATCTGCTCCACACATGCCTCAATTCTGCAGTCCTACCCTTTCACAAAGTAAAGACAAATGGATGCACACCTTGCTGGGGTCATTTGACCCCAGCAGTCTTTCCTGCCTAAGAGCAGGGGGGCTAGACCTGATGATCTTGTGAGGTCCCTTCCAGCCCCTGACATCTATAAATCTATGACAGCCAGATCAAGCTTTTACACAATTCTGCTCCATGCTTCAAGCCCCACTCTTAGGCAGTGTAAATCAATGGAGCTCCATTGATTTCCATGAAACCATTACACACTTTTCGGTATTTGCAGACTTTTATCAGCCAAACCAGACTTCTGTAGGTTCCAGTCTAGCAAAGCACATACGAGTGTTTAATTTAAAGCACATCCCACTGAAGCTTCTGTTAGCTGTGGCTAGTGAATTTACAGACTGGGTGGTGGAAGACAATGCTCCTGTTCTTGGGCTTAAAGTTAAATGCATGATTAAGTAATATGCTGGTTTGGAGTTTTCATTCATCCCCACTCACTCTAATATATTAAAATGTATCATTACACCTTATTCACACTCTTTAGCCAGGCTTTATGGCAGTGTTTCTTTCCAAAACAATTCTATTTATTTTTCAAGTAAGGCTTCACAAATGAGTATCAAACACTTTTCAGATCCAAATCTATTTATATCTACAGTATCTCCTTCATCCACTCTACATATTTCACTACCTGATTTTTCTATGTATGGCCTTGGTATCCGAACACTATCATATTGGCTTATGCAGACATTCCCTTCAAGAAATGTTTACAGGATTGGTTCCTAATTCTGCAATTTTGTTTAAAAAATCAACTTCATTTAATAAGATTCATTCTTTCTTAACCCATATTGTCTACTGTTTTTGCCCCTCCTATTCCCTATTCCTTCTTTGATATTGGTGGGACAACTTGGTTGCATCACAGGAGAAGACTTCCACAGAGTCACAGAGCTCCAGGTCAGAATGGACCATTAGTCTGACCTACTATGTCTCAGAGCCCAGTAGAGTTCATTCTTACCCCTGTAAAAAGTTCAGTAGCTTGTGTTTAACTAAGGCAGGGCTGTTCAACTTCTGCACAGGCCACACATACCCTAGGCTCAGACTACATGAACCACACACAGTACTGCGCAGCCCTCTCCACCAGACCACACAGGCCCCTGACACACCGTGCAGTTCCCAAGTCCCCTGGAGCCCTCTGGCCATGGGCTTTCAACAGCAAGCAGCAGAAGCTGGAGGAGGGAGGAGAAGGCAGAAACTCCAATGGCAGCAGTAAGAGAGCAAAGGGGGAAGCAGTGCCCAGACCCAGAGCCTGGAGGCCACAGTTTAACCCTTTGGGGGTGGCATATGGCCCATGGGGTGCCTGTTGGACAGCTCTGGACTAAAGCATATTTTCCAGAAAGGTATCCCATCCTGCGATGAAGACATTAAGAAAGGGAAAGATACCCATTCCCTTCAGTTTGTTCCAATGATGAACCAAGCTCACTGTTAAAAACCTGGCTTCAGCCTCCAAATTAAAGAGCCCTTTAGTACTCAATATTTTTCCTCCCTGTGAAGAAGAATTCCTCACTGAAGTCAAGTCACCTCTCGTCTTTATTCTGACAAAATTAACAAACTTGAACACTACACCCCGGTCCTTTAGAGGCTGCTGAGCCCTGAAGCACACCTGCCCACATGCTCTCGCTTCCATGTACCAACCCTAGAACTTCAGCAGAGAAGCTGTTCTGGGGAATCCCTCCACAGCCACTCTCAGGACTTCTGTCTCCCTTGTGCTTGAGAGTGGCAGCAGGGGCTGCTTCCATAGTGGCCTCACAGCTGCATTTTTGGGTTTGGTATGTGTAAATGGGAGCAAATGGGCCAGATCTGCTTATGAGCATGCCACCCTAGAAGCACCAGCATATGGTGTAGATAAGTCCTAACCCTTCTGTTGTAAAGCATCTTCTCCAGTAGTCGAATCATTTGGCAAAAACTCTCTTCTGTGTGTTTTAACTTTCCAGCACCCTTGTTAAAAATGCAGACACCAGAACTGCTTGTATTATTCTAATATTTGTCCTACTAATGCCATTAAGTCTCCTCCCTACTTATTACTCCTTTAATAAAGCCATGGATTGTATTTGCCCTTTGCTGCTCTAGCACTCTGGGAGCTCACATTCAGTTTTTTGTCCACTGTGACCTTTAAAGTCTTTTCAGTCCCTGCTTGCTTCAGTCCCATTCTGTCGTTTTGGTCCGCATTCCTCGTTCCTAGACATAACTTTGCATTTCACTGTAAACCTCATTCTGTCTGACAAGGCCCAGCTTCTCATCTGATCTGGTTCACTCTATATAACTATCATGTCCTAATAATTTATTTACCATTCTACCAACCTCTATTTCCTTTGCAAATTTTGTCAGAATTATTTTATATTTATGTCTGAACCATTGATGAAAAAGGTTGAATAGCATCAAACTAAGTACCAATTCTGGGGAGCTCTCCTGGAAACATGTCATTAAAGGATAATTTCCCATTGACAACTACTTTTTTTGCAATCTGTCAGCCAGATCTCAAAATATTTAATATGTACTCAAGTGATTTTGTATGGCAGTAATATTTGAAAATGGGCCTAATTTGAATAGGCAAATAAGTACATTTGAATGCCTAAAGACAGATTTAGGACCTATATGTGCAAAGGTATTTCAGCACCTAACTCCCACTGATATCTAAATAACTTTAAATATGGAATTAGCTGCATAATATTAGCCACTCAATTTAAGAGATTTAGCCTTAGTGAATTGGTTTCATGTTACTGGTTCCAAGGACAGAGGTTAAATTGATTGGTAATCTGTAGAACTGTAAGTTTTCCTTTTTTTTAAATATACATACTACATTGGCAGACAAGGTTCTTTGGGTGAATCTGATATCTTTTATTAGACCAACTTAAATAGTTGGAAAACAATTATTAAGCAAGCTTTCGGGTTCAAAAACCTTTCATCAGGCTAAGGAAGTTTCAGCAGTTGGTGTGTGCTCTTCCTGGATGAAATGAAGAGTAAAGAAGCCAACCTACACCCCTGTACATACTACATTGGCTTTTTCCTGTTTCTCAATATCTCTCAGCTACCTATGATTTTTCAAAAATAATTTGCACTAGTAAAATAAGTCTACTAGACAGTGGGAACATCTACATATGCAATTAATACGATAGAATTAATAGCAATTAATTCTGGAGTTTATTGCCCCAGAGTTTATTGCTCCCAGGTGCACCATTTGAATGGGTACCTGGGAGTAATAAACTCTGGAGCAATAAACTACGGAGGTTATTGCCATTTGAATGTGCGTCTGGGAGCGCAACATGTTGAGCCAGGTTGAAGCAGCCCCAGCTGTCAGGGATCCTGAGGGTCAGCCTGCCAGCCTGGGGCTGCTCTCCCCAGGCTCAACATGCAGCAGAGGGGCTGGCGGGGGCACAAGGGTAGCCAGCAGGCAGCCCCCCACACTGAAGCACCCTTGTGCCCCAGCCAACTAGTGCAGAATCTACACATGCGCGGCTTCAGAGTATTTATTCTGCAACAGGATAGTATTTGTAAATACAAGTAAATTAGTTTACTTCAGCCTAATAGGGGTGCGCACATAAACACCAAGACTTTTACTGCACAGCTCATTAGTCTACTGCGCAGTACATATCTCATGTAGACATGCCCAATGTTCAGAATATTCTTGAGTGCAGATTATTCAACATGAATGACCTTGATACAAAATATTTGACTATCCTAAGTTTTCCCCTGTCTGGTTCTATCAATAGATTATTTATTTTTATCATCATACTTCTTTGTTATTAATTGCTTCAAGTTATTTTCTATTATTTAGTCAGTATAATTAAAAGCAGATGGTAGAGCAAAGTTCAGACTCATTCATTTGTTCACTAGTGGTTTATGTAACTATACAAATGTAGTGGAGATGTTATGATTTCTTTCCTGAAGCTTTAAATTAAACACCAGGGGTGAATTCCTGGCTCTGTTGAAGCCAACGGCAAAACTCCTATTGACTTGAAGACAGGCCAGGATTTCAGCCCAGGAGACCCTGGGTGGCAGAAAAGCTGTGAGTTAATTCAAGATGGCTTTTACAGCTTAAACAAACATACTGCACTTTCTTTTTCCTTCTCAGGCCCTGATCCTACCATGGGCCCTTCTGCAGCACCAATGACTTCCAAAGACTCCATAGCTGCAAAGCAACTGCAGAATCAGCACCAAAGAATTTTAACTTTTTCCTTCCTTTCTCTGAGCAAACCTGACCTCACTGACAGATTTCACTGTTACTTGTACTATGCGCAATGAGCAAAACACGTTTCCTGCTAAATGACTTGTTCTTCTGATTAAAAAAAGTAATGGTGAAAGAGAAAACATATGGAAATCTCCACAAGAGAGGGAGATGTGCATGGCTGTGTAACACCCTTGTTGGGCTGACTTCCAGCATTCCCAATAGCAGGCGGAAGGCAGTGTTCAGAAAACTGAATCATGACAGCTCTCTCACATTTGTAAACCTACATATATCTCTAATTACCAACTACTCTTCATTTATTAATGGACCTATTTTCTCCTGATCTGTCTATAAAAGTTCTTATTACTCTCAAATCCTCCTATTGGCATTACCTCATTACAGTTTTTGCTGTCCTGATTTTTGTGTTGCAAGCCCTAAATAACCAAGTATTCTTGTTGCCTGCCTCCTACCTTTCCCATTTATTTAACCTCAAACTGGGGAGTAGAGCGTATGTATCATGATATGCTTGTTCACTGGAAGCAACAATGGGCTTCTGACCAGCTCACTTCCCATCAGGGTCCTTGGTCCAACAAGCAATTTTGCTGTGTCTGTTTTGATTCAGTTCTCATCTGCTTCTATTGTTCCTCACATTCTTGCATTTCCACTAGAATACGTGGTTAACAGAAAATGCTGCTCCTTAATTAGACCCTGAGTGGTGTACTGGAAATTGCCAGTCAGCTTAAAGATTTATGTGCTAAACTGGGTTATCGTAACTGACAAAACTCCTTCCAGAAAATAAGTTTGGAAATATCAGAATCCCCTCCCCTCCCCCACAATGCCAAATTAGAAAGAGCTAAGATTTCTACTTTCTATTATGACTCATGCTCATGCTGAGCACACGGTTGATGAGATCAGCCCAAGGTTTGCTGGGTTCGGACTATAGTAAAGATGGATTCTGCTAAATGACAGAGCAGCCAAAACAATAAAAAAGAGGAAGAATGCAGAAACCACAAAGGACCCTAAACCACAGCAGGAAGGAAGAGGAGATGGGGTCATTCTTCTCAGAAGATTAAGCAGAGACAGGTGGCAAGGGACGCTTTGCTCTTCCATTCACCTAACCTTTCTGACCCTTAAAAATAAGTTACTTTTTTCCATGAATGTTAAAAAACACCAATTTTACTTAGTCCAGCAACAGGAGATTCCACAGGGTTCAATTTGTTTCTCATTTCCAAAAATGCACACTCAGGTATATTTGAAATAAAGACTCTAAACCTCAAAAATCCTGATGGTGAATACAGTCCTTTCTTAAGGGGAACTAGGGCCCCTGTCCAGGACGATCTCCCTGTTTAGAACAGTCTTACATACAAGTTCAGCTTTAAGCATATGCTCAAGTCCCACTGAAGTCAGTGCAACTGAAGTACACATTTAAATTTAAACATGCTTAAGTGACTTCCTGAACCAGGGTCCACATGAATACTGCTCACATCAGTGAAGACTTGCTGGACGTTACATAGGATTACAAAGTGACACTGTGCATGATATCAGCTCTATTTGGAGTCCACCATAAGTGCTAGTCATTAAAATGGCCATCCTGTCTTATCCCCATCACCCACAGCATCATCCACAATATCTGATAAAGTAAGCCCACTGCTTGTGAAAACATGTTATGCATCTCTGATTTAATTAGCCTGCAAGGTGCAAATCTACCCTGCCTTCTGCCATCCTATCTTAACAACAAAAGGGCAAAGTTTCCTAATGTGTAATATTTAAATAAAATGTTCAGTTGTAAATGTCAATTGTCCTTTTTTATTGTTAAGTACTAAAGCAGCATGGCAATGCACTTTACAGGCAATACAGCATTGGGCATTTTTTCAGCAGGTTGGTCACTGCCAACAGGAGGTTCAGAACTGCCAGTTCTAATTAAAAACTTTATTTTAAAGATACATTTCACTTTTACTTCATGGCAGTAAGTGCTTCTCACCCTCACAACTTTAAATTGCTGGACTGTGCAAATGGGTACAGCTTCTTTTCTAATGATTCCCAAGAAATGTCTTCAACTGACTGTTGTAGCAATTCATTATTGATGTTCGATGCCTGTTCTTTGCTCTTTCTGTGTAAACTTTCTAAGTTGTCTCCATTTCTTTGCCCACAGTTTATATATGGGCCTACTAACAGTTTCTTTTCTTTTGTAATATTGTAATGCATTGGCTTTAAACGGACAAGAACTATTCTAGTTCCAATAATTCTAATTACAAAGCCCTTCTGTGGCCTGTTATAACTGATCATGAAATTCAGACAATTTCCATTGCAATCTATTAAGGTAGCACTGTGAAATCTATTCTTCATAAGCTTATTCTATTGGGGGAAATATTTGGATAACCTTTACAGTTCATTCTGATGACTAGCTTTCTGCCTTCGAGGCAAAGGCTGGTAAAATCTTTATTTGCCTCTTATATTCAGTTTGAAAAACACTAGCTTCCACATGAAAACAGTTTTTAAGTATCAGCTACAGATATCTTGCACACAAAAATAGCCAGGCTTCTGGCCATTCTACATGTACAGCTTCAGAGGTTCAACAGAGTTTCAAGATGGAGGAATATGACCCAAACTTATGAATCAGTATCTCATGCCATGCTTGTTTCCATTACTAATCAAAAAGCTGGTATGTAGAATATGTATAATGATCAATAAATATGCAAGTACATTAAATATAACAATTCATACTAGCCCTTTTTGAAGAATGTCTTGTAGCCTTTAAGAAGATTTTTTAAAAACCGAACAATCTTTCTAACACATTACACTATGGCTAGAAATAGATACCACCAAGTGAAGTAGATCAGCTGTGCTGGGATGTCCCCCAAGATACATCCCAGCACAGCTGATCTGCTTCATCGGGTGAAACACACATCACCTGTTGTCCACGTGCTGATGCTGCAGGACAACAGGCAATGTGTTCTCCTGAGGTTTGAGGGGCCTGGTCCTTTGCACCCCAGGAATTCCCATAAAGGATCAGTCTCCTCATGCCTAGAAAGCAACTGCCTGACTTTCACCTTTTATAGAGACACACCCCTAGCTTGAGACACGCTCCAGAGGCTGCCTAGCTTGAGCGGCCCGATATTGCATAGGAATTCCCAGGGTGCACAAAATTGGGCCCCTCAAGCTCTCAGAGCACCGGTCCAGGCAGCTCTGGGCTGCCCATGCTCTTGCACCAGAAAACAAGCAGATGTCCAATGCTAAATAGCAGCACAAATTGATACCACTTCTGTCGTAACCACAAATTTTGGGCATTTGTGATGAAACAAGGGCATGGAGTCTGTTTGCTTGGCCTTTGTGCCACCATAACCATTTTTTTCTGTGGCACAAAGGAATGAAAGGTGGCATCTGTTTCCACCCTATGAGTATATCTCCATCTTTTCATTTATATTTTTTGGGGTGAAGGCAATAAATAGCTTCCTTTTTCTTCTTGGTGTAACTCAATAACCACTGTATGATACATTATGAAGAGCAAGTCCTATGAATAAGTTTTACATTGACAGAACCTGCTAGAGAGATTAATTGCAATTTTTATGACTGTCTATTCTGACATTGATGTAACTACATCTCAGTTACTTACTAAACAAATGTCATGCATTTAACATTTAGCAAAATACTTCAAAGCATGACACAAAGTAGAGATTCCTAAAAAAGCCTAGACATTTCCTAGCACTATGGAACTCATCTCTACAAACTGTATCACAGAAAACTTTCTTCCTACCTGTGAGATCATACAGGCCACCTCCTGCTTTTGATGATTCATTAACAGCCCAGAGGCAAACATAGCAAGTGCTTACATTTAAAGTGATAAAGGAAAGTCTTTAATGCATTTTTAGCTACTTGTATTACAACTTGACAATTAGAAATAAAAAGGGGGAGTCAACATTTTCTGACCAGCCAGTTCTCTGCAGGACATCAGCAAATATTCCACAAACTGCTGGTTTTCTACAGATTGCAAAACACTGACATACAGAAATGACATGCTTCCTATCTGTAGCTAAAAGTTCTCCTCACCTACATCTCTTTTCCAGAAAAGTGAAAGGTTAGTCCTTTAATCACTGAGTTAAGGCACGGATACAGCTTAGTCTAGGAGAGCTTGAACTAAACTACCAACATGTTCTGTTAATGTGAAGCAGGAGTAAGGGAAACATCTCCAAATCCTTAGAATGTATTATATAATCACTGCTTGTTTTCAAGTGTTCCCAAAATATCATACAGATGTGGGATGAACATCTGGTGTCCCAGTACAGAGATCCTTCTCCTGGGTACTAATAAAATAGAACAGGACCATAGCTGGAGCATCAATGTATTTTATATTTTACTAGGGAAATCTCTGATAATACTTAAACCATTTCAGTTCATTACAAGTATTAGGCACCTTCCCTTTCCTTTTTTTAATTTAAAAATAGGTCATAAAGATAATATCATTTATTTGTATTTCAAATAAGCACTTTATCTTCCAAAGAGCTAATTAATTACTGGATAAAGATGGTCAAAAAAATCCTAAAGTAATTTAATAACTTTGTCTCATTGACTCTCGGTGGGCACATATACACGCTCATTAATGCACCTTAGTTACTGCACATTTAATTTAGTACTTCCTTAACGAAGTACTAACTAAATGCGTAGTAACTAGAGTTACTGTACAGTAGTGCCAGAGCATGGTTATTTTGTGATGCTTACTGCGCATTAGCCTAATAGCACTGCACAGTAGTCTATTAGCACGGTTTTTAACCGCCATGCTACTGCACAGTGTTATTAAGATAATGCGCACTAAGCATCTCATGTAGATGCATCCAGTGGGTTTGTCTACATATGGGCTTAACTGCACAGTAAACTAATTTGCTGTGGTCTAAAGCATCACAGTCTAAACATGCAACGCTATTAGACTGCGGCAAACTGATTTTCATTGCCATAAGAAAGATAGTCAGGGACAGTATTATCTGATGGCAGTGAAAATAACTGCATCCAAACACATGTGTAAATGTTTACCCAAGCAAAAATTGTGCCTGGTCAGCCCAGGCAACAGGGGCCAGACTTCTACCTGCTGCCTAGTCACATGGCTTCACTCTTCGGGCACTCATGCCTCAGCTAGGCTCTCCACTGCCTGATGCCATGACCCGAAGCCCAGGGCTGACCCTGCTGTGCCTCCTACCAGCCCAGGGCTACTCTGCCCTGGCTGAAACTACTGTGTGTAGACACTGTGCCTGGGAGCCATTAACTTTGGCATGAACTGCACCAAAATTTATTGGATCACACTAACAGCACATGTTAAACGCATCCCATTGAGACTTAGGCTCCTAAGTCCCAGAGTTATGTGTAGAAATGGGTTTTAGGCTTTTGAGAGACTGAATTTATTTTATGACTGAATTTATTAATCATTGAGATCATTAGATATTCTAAACAGGCTTTTTACTGGGTACCTCTCTCAGTAGTTTTTGAGCAGCACACACACATTAGTATCCCCAGAGGCTTGGTGAGGTAGGGTTGATGAAATATGGGGTAGGGCAGATGAAAATAAAAGTGCAAAGTCTTGTAACCATATTCAAACAATTTTACTTCAGACTCTGCCCATATGTAAACTGTAGTGTACAATAATGATAAAACTAATTAAATGTATCTTGTAATGATTCACTAACAATTTGCCAAAATGTATTCAGAAAGTCAGACTGTTGTTTACTGTATAAAACTCACAGCAGGAGTTCTAAAACCTTAGCTGTATAAAATGCTAGTGAAGGGATACTGAAATATTCTTAATTGTAGGAACATCAGTGGCACTGAAATGCCAGTTTAGAAGGAGTTTCTATAGAGAGAAAAGCTAGTAACTGCTACTACTGATGATTTTATACCCCAGAATAATGCAGACCTAATAGTGAAGTCATAAATACATGTTGTATTGTCTTTTAAGTGGAGAACCAAACTCTGTGCTGAACTTCCTGAAATGCCACAGTACATTATAATGCAGAACGAAATGTGACAAAGACTTTTAAATCAGCTTTACACTACCCAGATTCTTTCTGCCTAACTCCTGAAAGCTGTTCCAATGGACAGCAGCTTTCCAATAGCTGCCTTGCAGGTCAGAATGACCTTAGCTCTGAACACAGCTCCTGACCTTAGCTCTGACACACCTGTACCAAAGCTGCCAATGGAGGCAGTGTAGAGCCATCCAGGCTGGTTATCTGCAGTTCCCATTGAACTGGGGGAATACTACACCCAGGCTATTAGGGCCCCTAATCACCAATGGTGCAGGAACCAGAATCTGGCCTTATATCCTTACTGACGGTTTTTTAATTACAGCCACGTGTGATTAGCAATTCAAAAAATATTCAGGAGAGGTGACATTCATCCTGGCAGTGAGTCAGTACAAAGCTTTGGTGAATTTCATGAGCTAACAATAATAATACCGGTATATCTGCTGGACAGAACAACGTGTAAATATTTTCCTGATTGCTCTAGTGTGCGTGTACGTGTGTGTTCAATAGGTAATGATGATGGCAGACCAACACGTTAAGTTGTTTCATACATTAACAGAGGATTTTCCTCACATGAAAGAAGCATCTTTGGTAGCAACTTAATAGCATTGTTTTTTCTGTAACATTTGCTACTTAGAGCAAAGTTTTACATATCAGGAGGTATATGAGCCAGTGTATATAAGTGGACATCATTGTATCACACACTTCCCACCTGGAATCATCTGTAAAGTCACATATGAAGAGATGTAATGAGGTCTAGTTAATTCTCCCAACAGCATTATGTGTTGCAGTACAATCTTTGCCTCCTTCTGCCACCTGAGATAAAGCTAAAAGGCTTGATGGTTGGGTGGTCCTGGTCCCATTCCCAATAAAGTCAATTATGAAGCTCGCAGTAACCTCACTGGAGCAGGAGCAAGCCCTTTGTCACTGAAAATCACATTCAGTCTCCTAGAGTAGAATGCAGGTCATAGGTCCAATGCTTCCAAGAATAATGAACAGGCTTTAGAAACCAAATGTGATGCAGCTGATGATTTTAGCACAAATGAAGCTGAAGTACTAATGACTGACCAAGCATTATTCCTATCTGTTGCACAACCAGCACATGATGCTGCACAAAAATAGCGCAATATCATACTTCTGTAAAAGGCTGGTGGGCTGATTCTCCTCTCACCTACCCAGGCGTAAAACATGAAGCAAATAACATAAGGGTACAGTGGTGAGGAAAGAATCTGGCCCAAACAGATTTATTTCAGCTTGGCTGAGAAAGAAAAAATATGTTATCAGCTCCCTGAACCTTTCTTACTCTGACTGGTGGTGGAACCTAGTCTCCATAATCTCAGTAAGTAAAGGCTCCGCTAAGCCTCCCCTCAAGCAAATGGCGAGCTTCTCTTCACTGCTAAAAAGCTATGTTCTTCACAGTTACTAAAGCACACTAGCTGCCCCAAGGTGAAAGCATGGTGAAGACAAGACACTTCAGCTTTGCAGTGAAGTCACCTCACCAGAGCACAAAGGCAAATATCAGCAACTTTACTTCACAGGAAAATTGAAGTACTGATATGCACTGGGCTTTTCTGCATCTATTATCACAAGATAGCTCATTCATGTATTAATAACACCTTTTTCTTTTTAAATGTAGCTATCTTAGCAGTGAAGCTCAGCAATGGTTCTACAAAGTCTTTAACTTGCTTATGCTCCCAAATCTGGCTCTCAGTAGAATGCACAATGTGCCAAACTGCTGTGTCTTACTGTCCCTATTACAGGTTCAGAGTCTGCCACACTTATTTACATTGGATGTTGCTGTGCTTCACCAGCAGTTCAGCTGAAATCATACAGCCTCTTAGAATGTAATCATGCCATTGACAGCAGCAGTGGAGAAGCCAGAAAATTAAGAGAAAGAGCACACCCTGCCCTTGGCAGGATCTCTCTGATAAGGTATAACAGGGAATAACTGCTTTAACTCTAAGAAAAACTACAGACCTTGATCCCCCCGCTACCTAACCCGGGGACGTTTTACATGCTTCCTAAAATCCACAAACAAGGGAACCCTGGCAGACCTATCATATCCAACCATGGGACCCTAACTGAGGAAATATCAGGTTTTGTTGAATCAATCCTAAAACCGCTCATCACCCACAGAGCAAGTTTTGCACAAGACGCTTCAGACTTCCTACGGAAACTTAAAAACATAGACCACCTTCCCAGCAACACACTCCTAGC
>NW_005842928.1:435076-435450 GCF_000455745.1 Alligator sinensis
ATGCCAACCTTTTTATGAGCCACCTGGAAGAAGACTTCCTTAAGAACTGCACCATCAAACCCTTACTATATTTAAGATACATCGATGACATCTTCATCATTTGGACTGAAAACCTGCAATCTCTGATTGAGTTCCACCAAAAATTCAACAGTCACCATCCCTCCATCTGACTTTCTTTAGAATACTCCAGCACCAACATCTCCTTTTTAAACACAATGATCAGTATCCAGAAGGGTAAAATACAGACCACAGTATACAAGAAACCCACAGACCAACATACATATCTGCACAGAACCAGCAATCACCCTAAACACACCAAAAAAGCTGTGATATACAGCCAAGCCCTCAGATACCACCGCATTTGCACTGAAGAG
>NW_005842928.1:435480-435909 GCF_000455745.1 Alligator sinensis
GTTTGAAAGAGCCACCTGGATACCACGTGAAGAACTGCTGCAGTACAGAAGAAAAACACCCGCAAATCGCACACCACTGGTGATGACCTATCACCCCTCCCTTGAACCTGTAAGGAAAATCCTCAAAAAATTGCAACCCATATTAGAAAAAGACCCTATTCTTAAAAAGATCTTCCCAGAGCCACCCATTATAGCCTTCAAACAAGCACCAAACCTCGCCAACCTCATCACCAGAAGCAAATTTCCTCAACCCCAGAACACACCAAAAGGATCCAGACTGTGCCAGGACAAGAAATGCAAAACCTGCCAACACATCTCCACCACCCCCACAATTACTACACCCCACAACAGAGCCATCAGCATACCAGGATCTTACAGCTGCACCTCCAGAAATGTAATGTACCTCATCCAATGCACCAAATGCCCTGA
>NW_005842928.1:435968-474154 GCF_000455745.1 Alligator sinensis
GCACACCGGAAATCTATCAAAGACAGAAATACCCAATTACTGGTGGGGGCACATTTCTCACAGGAGGGCCACTCTCTCTCCAATCTCTCAGTCCTGATCCTCAAGGGAAATTTACACAACACTTCCCAGAGACGAGCCTATGAGCTCCATTTCATCAACCTCCTGGATACTAGAGATCATGGACTAAACATAGACATTGGATTTTTGATACCTTACAATCTGCCTGGCAACTGACTCCCCAGCCCAGCCCAGCCCAGCCCAGCCCCTGGCTTCTTCACTTTTCATTCCATCCAGGAAGAGCACACACCAACTGCTGAAGCTTCCTTAGCCTGACGAAGGGTTTTTGAACCCAAAAGCTTGCTTAATATCTATTCTCCAACCATCTGGGTTGGTCTAATAAAAGATATCAAATTCACCCAAGGAACCTTGTCTGCCTATGTCCTTAGACCAACACGGCTACAACCCAGACCCCTTTAACTCTAAGAATTCTTTTGATCCAATGTTTGGCCATTTGGGCACATCTACAGCAATCCATTTGCCATGGCACAAATAGCTTTGCAGTGAAGTCACCTCACTGCACAGCACTTATCTGTGTGGCTGCTTTGTGCCCCAGGGCATGCATCTGTAAGACACAGCAGATTGGCACATTGTGCATTCTACTGAGAGCCAGATTTGGGAGCATAAGCAAGTTAAAGACTTTGTAGAACCATTGCTGAGCTTCACTGCTAAGACAGCTACATTTAAAAAGGTGTTATTAATACATGAATGAGCTATCTTGTGATAATAGATGCAGAAAAGCCCAGTGCATATCAGTACTTCAATTTTCCTGTGAAGTAAAGTTGCTTCACAGCAACCTTGCCTTTGTGCTCTGGTGAGGTGACTTCACTGCAAAGCTGAAGTGTCTTGTCTTCACCATGCTTTCACCTTCTCAGTCACAGCAGAAGAGACTTAATTGTTTTTCTCTTTAATATAAGAAAAGAAGGGAATGTATATATTTGTGACAGCATTCTCTTGAAATGCCCCAGGACCTGAAATTTGGAGGTGAATGGCTTCTGTATGAAGAGAATGATTTCTGATAAAGCAAAACACCTATTTGTAAATTAAAATATGGCTTTATCTTGTGAATGAAGTGTTCCTCATTAAAATACCTTTGGGCCATATTTTAATAAGTGTTTCTAGCTGAATACAGAACATCATCTTACATAGCCTATAGCTAGAGCAGCAACTGATTACTTCAAAGAAAAATGTAATCAAAATGCAGAACCACAGAATTACTTTTAAAGAAGTTATAAATTCAGTTTCTAAAAAATCTGTGGTGATTGTTTCTTTAATAAATTTCACCACCTAGAATTTTAATGCTAGTATCAAAAGAAAGACAGCTGTTGACAATTACTGGTAATTAATGGCAGGCTATATGCAAAATTTTGAATACTGAACTTTTAGGATAGTCATTTAGAACAGTAATAAAAATGAAAATATATTACAATTAAAATTAAATATTTCAATTATATAACATTATATCTGAGCAGCTCTAAATATTAATTAGCAAGATCAATGCAATGTGTGTATTATTTTACTGATAAGTAAACTAAAGCATGGACTGGTTAAATAATCTATACAATTTCAACGTTCAATCAGTAGCAGAAAATGAATAAAGTTCAGGTCAAGCATTCCTGACTTTTACTTCTATATTCAAATTATTACCAGATTACATCTCTTACCAAAAGCACCTAATCTTAACTGGCTGATGCATAAGGCCCTGACTCCATCCAGTGCATAAACACTTAATATTCTGCATACCTGTGTAGTAGTTTAGGTCAAACAGTAAATAACATAAGTTCAGTCACTCATATACTTGTATTATGTGAATTAACTGCAGGAAGTAATTTTCCAAGTTCCCCAATCAAGACGCAAGAATTTTTTAGAAAGCTTTTGTTGCAGCAGGAAATGAATACCCCTTCCAGAGTTAAATCAGCAAGCCTGATAAAGCTACTTAGCATTATTTTGCATTTAATGCCTTCTGCCATTTGAGAAAGTACCAGGAAGCTTGTGTGCCCTTTAAGTGACACTGGATCACTTATCTTTACATTTTTACAATGAATGGGCCTAGTCTTCTAGCCAGTTGCCCCGGAGTCAGATCAGCTGGTTGTTATTCTGATAATGTAAGGCACAATTATGGTTAAAACAGAGGATATTGTTGGAACACTTGGATTCTAGGATTTGTTTAAGGACCTTCTCAACACTTTTTGTTTAAGAGCCAATCTTGTAAAACCTATGGAGAGACCAGCCAGCAGTGCATGTAGTGCTGCTTCCATGCAAGTGATGCAAGACATCTGCCATTCCCCACATGGCTGTCTCCATCCCAAATCAGATCCCCTCCTGCCCAAGTTCTCTCAGTTAGCTTGGATGGCGAGGAGCAATCTACAAAATGCATATGCTCTAAAAGCAACACACAACATGGATGTGCTCGGGTGTGTTAAATGTCTTTTGATAGCACCTTCCTGTAACAAGCATGTTGAATCTCATTGTGCTTCCTATCAGCATCTGGAGCGCAAGCACTCTATTAGTGGCAAGTCTTATCGTAAGGTAAGAAATTAGCCTGGCTAATAGAACAGGGCATAGACTGGTCTCCCATCCTGAAAACATTTTTTGCGATTTCAAAGAGTTTTTATATGGCGTATTATGGTGATGCTGAGCGCTTTCAAATTTTTCACGAAAGGGAGTCCGAAAAAGAACAACCCTGCCCCCAATATCTAATAGTTCAATGGTTTACATGCTCATCTCATCATGAAGGGTGATTATAGAGAGGATGGAGATGGGCTTTTCTCTGTGGCTGTAGGGAGCAGGACTAGAAGCAAAGCTGCAGCAGGGGAAATTTAGGTTGGAAATTAGAAGAAAGTTTCTGATAATGAGAGTGGTCAGGCATTGGAACAGGCTTCCCAAAGGCGTTGTGAAAGCTCTGTCCTTGGAAACATTCAAAAGCAGGGGGACAGACACTTGGCTGGGATGGTTTAGTCACGGATGAGCCTGCCTTGAGCAGGGAACTGGACTAGGTGACGATGTGAGGCCCCTTCCAGACCTACTTTCCTATAATACTATGATCTTGAAGCATGAGTGCCCCAATTTTGAGTCCTTTCTTAGTATATTCCAATATACAGACTGGAATCTGACGTGCCCACCTCCCAGGTAAGGTCTCCAGCCATCAGGCTACTGGTTCTTTTGGGTTTTCTTTCTCTCTCAGGATTTCATTCTGAACCTGAAAATATTTTCAATCAAAAATCTCCAACTAGGTCTCAAGGCTGATCTTGGTTCCAGAAAGAAGATAACTGTCATAGGATTCTTGGTCATATGCATTCAGGCAGAGATCAAAATCTCATATATTGCCCTCTAATGAGTTTCATGGATATTTGTGATGGATTGTGAACTTCCATGAATTAAAGTTAACTTCCCATTTACTCTGAGTTAGGAAGGATTGCCAGTAAGCACAATAATTTACCTATGGGATAATTAGTTGATATGGTTACATTTACCATTGTTCTTTCCCCACCAGTTCTCCCACACCAGTATCAATTCCTGATAATTGGTCTCCACTAGATAATTCTCCGTTATTTGCTTTCCCTTTGGTATGGTGAATTAACCAGAGTTTACTCTGGTTACAGTGCATATATATATATATATATGAACACAGTGCACTCACTGTCATAACAAATTGTTTTGACAACAGCTATTAATGACCCACATACACAGGTCAGTATTTAGGACAGTTATAATCATAACACATTCCCTGTAGTGACTTGCAGCTATACATAGCTTTCCCAAATAGTAATATGAGACAGGTTTTATCCACCTATTAGATGTCTAAGCAGACTTATACCCTTTTTTGTAATATCAGGCAACATAGTGCTATGTAAGGATGCAGATATGCACTTTTCTCTCTGTATATTATAAATATGGAGAGCTTAAGATCTAACTTATTTCTTCCAGGCACTACAAAGGTGAAACTAATCAGGCAGAGCAAATGAGGGAGATGCAAACTCAAATATTAACAATACTATGAAGGACAATAGGACAATGAAAGAGACAGTAAGAAACATACTTAGAAGATCTTAGAAAAGTTTATTAAAGAGGCCATTGGCCGGCGCCAACATCTTAAGGGATAGCCAGCACGGGTTTGTTGCGGGTAGGTCTTGCTTGACCAATCTCATTTCCTTCTACGACCAGATGACCTATCACCTGGACAAGGGAAAAGAGATTGATGTCATATATCTTGACTTCAAAAAAGCCTTCTATCTGGTTTCCCATGATCACCTCTTGGAGAAACTGGCCAATTGTCGCCTTGGGTCCTCCACGATCCACTGGCTGGAAAATTGGCTCCGGGGTCGGACCCAGAGGGTAGTAATTATGGAAGTCACTCATCATGGTGTCCGGTGATCAGTGGGGTCCCCCCAAGGCTCTGTCCTTGGACCCATACTGTTCAACATCTTCATTAATGATGTGGACACTGGAGTCAGAAGTGGACTGGCCAAGTTCGCCGATGACACCAAACTTTGGGGCAAAGCATCCACACCAGAAGACAGGCAGGTGATCCAGGCTGACCTGGACAGGCTCAGCAAGTGGGCGGACAAGAATCTGATGGTGTTCAACGCCGATAAATGCAAGGTTCTCCACCTTGGGAAAAAAAACCCGCAGCATCCTTATAGGCTCGGCAGTGCTATGTTGGCCAACACTATGACTGTGTCCAGTTTTGGGCTCCACAATTCAAAAAGGATGTGGAGAAGCTTGAGAGAGTGCAGAGAAGAGCCACGCGCATGATCAGAGGTCAGGGAAGCAGACCCTACGATGACAGGCTGAGAGCCCTGGGGCTCTTTAGCCTGAAAAAGCGCAGGCTCAGGGGTGATCTGATGGCCACCTACAAGTTTATCAGGGGTGACCACCAGTATCTGGGGGAATGTTTGTTCACCAGAGCGCCCCAAGGGATGACGAGGTCAAATGGTCACAAACTACTTCAAGATCGTTTCAGGCTGGACATAAGGAAGAATTTCTTTACTGTCCGAACCCCCGAGGTCTGGAACAGCCTGCCACCGGAGGTGGTTCAAGCGCCTACATTGAACACCTTCAAGAGCAAACTGGATGCTTATCTTGCTGGGATCCTATGACCCCAGCTGACTTCCTGCCCTTTGGGCAGAGGGCTGGACTTGATGATCTTCCGAGGTCCCTTCCAGCCCTAATGTCTATGAAATCTATGAAATATACAGTGGGCATCCATTCAAAACCATAATATTTCATACACTTTTACTTCTTGGCAAAATACAGGATGAAGAAATAGAGTGGCAAGGCAACATCCAGAGAACAAGTTGCTTGATAACCTTTCTTTTAGAATAAGAAAGCTTTTGTGAATGTTGTATTAACAATGAAATAAGCAGAAGGAGGCTCACCCAAGGTACAGTGCTCTACCTTCTCTCATGCTCTATTAAGTACAAGCCACACTTGGGATTTTTCTAACATAAGGTAATTTATATCAACCAGTCTCCCAGACATCACATTGCTTCCAATGTAGAGGAGACAATTAGTTGTCATTAAACCTGCAGAACACAAACAAATAAATAAAGCAGAAAGAAAACACTTAACAGTGCTCTGGATTCTATTAAAGGATTACATTTCTTACTACACCATACCTCATTCCCACATGGCTGGGATCTGTGAAACATGGAGCCACGTCATACTCTGAGTACACAAGCATTCTAGGCTGCCAACAGTTTAATCCCAAATGGTGTTGAATGGCCCAGTTCCAACAATGATGCATATATTTTTCAGTCACTTGAGCTCAGTCATCTACTTGGGATATTCCCTCTGTACAATGGATGATTGGCAGATAACATAACGTTTAGCTTCTGCTTTTACTTTTGTACATGCCTGTGGCTAAATTGTATACCCACTCATTTGATTACTATACTGTCTTGTAGTACAGATGACATCAGATACTCCCTTAGCCATTATCTAATGATCTCCTTTTGTCTGCTGATGTGTGTTGTGATGCTATTCATCATTTCCCTAAATGTGTTAAGTAATATACTCTGGCATGCTAGAAATGAGCTGATAATGCCTTCCCCTCTGTCTTGGGGCCCTTTAGCTGCCTCTTGGGGCAGTTTGAAGAGCTGCCAAGTATTCAAGATGTGCTGCATCCTACAGAATTTAGTTTTCCCAAGAATACCCCCTTACTTGCGCCCCTTTCCTGCAGAAAGTAGGTAGGAGGGAAAGAGAAAGTATATGAAGTACATGAAGTATAGCTGCACTTTAAAGGAATTTTGAGTCCTCCTGAGATGGTGTGCACAGAGAAAGCAATCTGGGCTGTCTCCTATTTCACAGAAAGGCCTCTGTGCTCTTGTAGACTTCATGGAGTGCCAAATGGAGACAGCTCCAAATAATACTGAGCTCTGATTACTTCAGAAACCCAAGGAGAACTATAACCCTAAGCACTGCAGGTGGAGGAAGGAATTAAGCTAATATTTCTGTCAGCTTCCGATTAGCAGGGAGATTAAAACTAGCCAATGTCATATAGTCCAGATTTTATTCCAGTTAAGGGCGGTTGGTTTGTCTGGAAGGAAGGAGGAGGCTGTTTGTTTGTTTTTTGGTCTTTCATACAATTACAATGAAATCCTGCCCTGGTATAACCTTTCTTGAGAAATAGAATCCAGGGGTTCTACGGCCTCAGTCCAGGAAAGCACTTAGCATGTGTATCTCTCGCAGCCCAAGCAGTCCCTTTGACTATAGTGGGACTTCTTATGTGTCTAAAGTTAAGCATGTTCTTAAGTGCTTTGCTGGATCAAAGCCTCAACATTATTATCGACTAGGTGCTATTTACCATAGTTATTTGCAGTAGTTTTAAGCTAGACATATCTGTATCAAGTCACAAAAAAGTATTACTTGTCTCATAGAAGCATAAGGAGAATTAATTAGTTTGTTGCTGTAGCACTCTGAAGGTGTACATTGGGATACAGTGGTATTAGTAAATGCAAGATGCCAGCTGGAAACAGCACTGTTATTCTGATATTAGGACTAATGATTGCTTTGTTCACACATTTGTCAGTGATTCTAGTGTTGTTGAAAGGTGCTAGACCCACAACCCAGGGGACCAAAATCTTCTCTTTCTTCACCTATTATACCTAGGTAGTGCTTACTTTCTCATACTCCATCAGTAATAAGCCTCACTGTAAGCCTAAAGAGGTTATCAGAGAGCTGTTCACTCTCCATGGCCTATTTATTACTTGGCCTCCACTTAGACTACCAACAAGGATATCATTTGGAGCCAACTGTGATGTTAGCTTTTATGATCAACACATGGTATCTAGGATCTGAGATGTCCTAGTGATTCTGCATATGCAATTGAACTGCCACCAGAAAGTTATGGCTTCTGGTTGCCAACAGTGTAGGCAGAAATCAAATCAGCAGCCTAAAGGCAAAAAGTGCCCTCTCCCACTACAGCTGGCTAAGCCACTCAAATCTGAAACTTCCATGAATGAAGCTGTATTGAATGATACTTGGCTCAGAGGAAAAAGCAGTTTTAAAATATCTGTTGACTAGCTGTCCTGAGCTGGTCACTGGGACATGCAAAGTTTCATTACATAGGGCACTCCACTGCTGTCATACCTACCGTCCCAGTGCAGCAAGGCACTGAGAGCCAGAAACCTTTTGTATTTACACAGAATGCATACAAAAATGGGGAGAGCAGCAGAAGCTTCAAACTGAAATAAGTTGCAGCTGGCATGGATTGGGACATGGCCTCAGAGGCTCAGCTTGTTGGTAGGGGGAGGAGGAAGCATAAACAGGCTCCACTTCCCCTAAAAATACGTATGACTGTGGCTTTTTCTAAGGCCATTATACCAAAAACACCTCTCCCAGTATTTATTACATTGCTTGTTTTAACAAGAGAATGAATTTCTTTCAGCCCCTGCCACATGCGCTGCCCCTTGTCCTTCATTACAAGCCCCAGTTAAGAAAGGTGATTCTGTCACCTGGGATTAATTTATGCCAGTCTCAATTGCATCATGAGTTTGTGTAATAGGTGTGCCCTTTTCTGAGGTATGGATGGTAGAAAGAAAAAGCAGCAAAGGTTGCTCCAAATGTGTGTGGCTGGTGGCCGAGTCTTCGTATCCCCATGTACTTATGCAGTTTCTTTTAATGCCATCCAATCTTTCCTTCTGTCCCTAAATGGCCTGTGTTGAAAATGTCCCTGCTTACAGTTGCTCAACTGGAATGAGGACAAGTTGTTTGCAGTGGCCCCCTTCCAAATGCTTGTGCTGTAACTTTTGTCTTGACTAGTCTCTGGAGATATCTCAAGAGTGAGTTTCCTATGCCTCGTTTCCACTATCCTAAAGTTGTTGACTGATTTTCTTATGCTACTCTTTTGACTTCATAGCAGGATCTCCCTTTAAAGCTCCATCACTAACTAGAAATTGATAACAGCTGATCACTTATTGCTGGCAAGTCACACTCTCTCGCTTGTGAATTAAAATTGAGTGCAAAGAGTTCATATGTAGAAGTAGCAATGGCATTAAATTACCTTTCCAACCTAGCAAAACTTCATGGACAGGGATAGCAGTAAAAGACTAAGACAACCATTCTTCTACAAGACAGCTCACCAATCTTGCAGACTATATGGCTGTTATCAGGAATACATCTTTTTCTGTTAACATATGGGCCACTTTTCTGACTTAAAGATTCCTTGTTCCATGGCTCTCTAGGCTGGTTAGTTTTGTTAACAAAGGGAAGTGGAGATATCCTTTTCCTTAAAGTTCATATGTGTGCTAGTCCTGTTTTAAAGGAAAGAAAAGGAATGAGCTAACAAAGACTGAGAAGCACAGCCAAGAAAGGGCTTATAGCTCCAAAATCATTGGGTGAATTTGGGCACGTAGACTCATGAATGCACATTACCAAAGAAAAGACTAATTTCCTTTCTTTTCTGTTTGTTAATCTGTGTGGCCAATAATATACATGCTCTTAAAGATAATATCTTCCAAGTATTCTTTTACTCAGCAATCAAAGTCTGTAGGGTTTGTTTGTTTTTTAACTGTCTTAAAAATTAGTAATTTGGCAGTGATGATAATCCTCTACATAATGCTATGTGCGTGCACAGCCTTTTGGGGAAAAATCACAACCCCTGCCATAACTAGGACTTCTTTTGGCTCAGTTTTGCATAGGCACAAGGATTGGGGGTGGATAATGAATTCTCCCTCCTCTTGAGCTGTTGTGCATGAGCTGAGCAGGATGTTGTTGGGGACAGGACACTGTTACTGCCTTAGGAGCTACTAGCATCAGGAAGGAGCACTGAAGGAAGAATGAATCAAGTGGGACTGAGCCATATATCCATCTTCCAATGGAACTGGTCTCCACCATGGAGGTGGAAGCATGTTGCACACTTCCCAGGACTGGTACAACAGCTACTCCATACACATATCCAGGCAGTCTTCAAGGATCTCGTTCAACAAGAACCCTTCCTGGGGGATTTTAGGATGCAGTACAGCCTTTCCACACAAGTGCCAAAAGCAGTATTGTGTCCTTAAATTATTCATTTCATAGAGAGAAATCACAGTGGACCAAAAGCAGAGAGGCTTATTCAAGGGTTTATATACATAAAGTCATGGTGTTACTTCATTTTATAGAGTATGCACCACATTCTAATGGCATCTCCTACTTGAGAACAATGTTCTGTTTTTATTGATTTGGCAGAGGGCAGTCATCACCGCAGCAAAGCCGTGCTTTACGGGAATAATATTCTGGCTTAGTGGCAGGCGGAACGTGTTTGGGCAGGACATTCTAGATATTGTTAACAGATATGGAGAGAAGGATGCTCAGTGTTTCCAGAAGGGATTTGGTTCACAGTTACTGATGTTGTGGGGGTTGTAAGTCCTTGCTAGTTTTGGACTTTTTGAGCCTAAGAACAGTGTCACACTGTGCCTCTGCCTCCAAGTGAAAGTCAGCAGAATGTTTGTTTGAACCCTCTGCTGGTTCTCACAGAACTGAGGCTACTTTGTTTTTCATTAGCACCAGAGGGGAAAAATAAACACGCCAGACTTCCTGGTTTATAATTGCATATGTAATTACCACTTTAGGGCCACTACTAGCAACACAAATTACCTCACTGACCTTTTTATCATCACCCCAATGCATCACCATGAGGAATTTAAGTAGCTTCTTTTTTGTGATTCTCCATCCTCTGGTCAGATTCTAATCTCAGATGTACAGAAAACAGTGCAGTGCATCTTCATGGGATGATTCCTTATTAAAACAGTTCTGATCTGTTTGCAAACATGGTGACAAATATTTTGAAATGTGTATTGATGTGCACTGTGCACTTGAAATCAGAATCTGTCCTGCTTAGTCTTTGAGCCCAAATCCTTTTGGTCTTCCTCATGTGAGTAGTTGCACAGAAATCAGCAGACCTGACTCTGGGATCATGTTTATGCTAGAGTAATTCATTCTGGAGCTACTCTTGGTTTGCATCAATTAAGTGACCAAGAGAATCAGTTCCACTGGGACTCACACAAGTAAAGAAAATGAGATTTACTCACAGTCTAACAGATTTTTATATTAGTAGAAAAGATGACAAATATATTGCCAGTGATTTGTAGGCATTATTCAAGGCTAAAGTTCCAAATTTGGCCATTAAGAAGAAATGAAATGCAGGAGCAGCGAATAAGCCTAATGCAACTCTGTTAAATATATTTTCTCTTTAACCAAACCCCACATTTTCAGAGGGACAAAGAGGAGACTCAAGACAGAAGAAGAGAAGTCTGAACAGGGCAACTCTTTACACAAAGCCATGTATAATTCCATGCTTTACAAGTTTTTTGAACAGTAAAAAGCCCTCTTTAAAAGGCTGGATTTTTCCCAGTTGACTTTAATGAAGGCTGAAACCAACTCCATGCTTTAGAAAAAGGAAAAAAAATCCATAAAACAAGGTATGTTAGATGCATAACACAACCTTAGAACCACAGGACTGGAAAGGACCCCTAGCTTACCCCTCTGTACAGTGGCAAGATTGATTTAATTATTCCATAACTGTTCCTGTAGATGGGTGTCTAGCCTTGAATAACTCCACTGACAGAGATTGCACAACAGCCTTTGGCAGCCTGTCCAATCATCTAGCAGTTCTTCTACAGTTTTGCCTAATATTTAACCTAAAATTTCCCTCTGGCTTAAGCCAATTACTATTTGTCCCATCCTCATTGACTAATGAGAATAATTGATTCTTGTCCTCTTTATAACATTCCTTTATGTTTCCTGTTATCATGCCCCCACACATTCTTCTTTCCTTTAGGCTAAAGGTGCCAAGTTATCTTAACCTTTCCTCTTCAATCCTATTTGCCAAACTTCTTGCCATCTTCCTTGCACTCCTCTATGCTCTTCAATTTGTCCATGTTTTTTTCATACAGAACTGAATGCAGTTCCTCCAGTTAAGCTTTAACCAGTGCCAAGCAGAGCGCAATAATTATTTCAGTAACCTTACTGACCCCATCTTATAACAAAGGCAAAATGCAGCATGTAATTAAAATCTCAAAAAATAACTATTTTTAAAAGCTAATTGCTTTAACAATCAGAACATTCTACTGCTCAGAGAACACACACTAAGGAATTTAGAGGTTATTGTTCATGCTAAGCATCTTTTTCAATTATATTCTGTATATCGTATTCTGGACAATGTACAGTTTTACTCCTATTAGGAACGCGCTGTACTTTATCTCCTGTACTGCCTCCCGCTCTTTTTGCCTTACCAACATTTAACTCCTGACTGCTTCCTGCAGCCTTATCTATACTAGGGACATTTGCTAAAAAATTCCCACAGTTGCCAATGTTTGTTCAGCTTAACTGGTGTTATTAATGTTGAGCGTCTTGGTGTAGACTGCTGCCACTGGTGTTTCTAACTCTGTATATCTACAGTTTCTAACATTACTAATATTGTAGAGCTGAACTAATGATGACATTTTAAAAAAAAATTCTCTTGTGTAGGCAGAATTGTTTCATTTTTTCCATGCCACCACGCATGCAGAATAACATCTTAATTAATATCTCCCAAGAACTCTCCATCAAAGAACTTCTGAAAACTCACCTTTTCTACAAAGCATTACAGCTGTGCAGCTCTATAATATTCATTCTATGTTCAGCAACATGATACTGTCCCAATACCCCAGTTGTAGAGTATTACATCACTACTGTTTTAAATTATAATCTCTTAAAGATTGCGATCTCTTCTGTTCTTTGACACATCTGCCTTATCGTAAAAGACTGCTAATGATAATGTATAAATAAAAATTTTCTAAAAGCTGGAGACCCCAGAAAAAAGATATATGAATTTCTTCAGTGTGCTACAATAAAATAAATAAGGATGGATCAACAAGAGTAGTGAAATGCCAGACTATAAACCTGTTTGCCTTGATGGAAACATTTTTATTAAGTTGTTTTTGCAATATACTGCTAAGCAATCTGTTATTATAACAGGTTTATTATTATTATTAGTTGCTATTTTCAGTAGTATGACTAGGGGCACTTCATTTCTTCTTAATGACCAAATTTGGAAATTTACCCTTGAATAACTTAAGAGGGGTGCCAAAATCACCCCCAGCCCTGTGAAGTCTGTGCCTCAGCAACAAAACCTACCCCACTGATGCTCCATGTCGCTGCTTTTGTAGCAGCAGTCGGGTGCATGGATGTTGTGCTGCTGCTGTAAAGACAACAGCCAGGGCAGAGAGACCATGCTGAGGTTGTGATGGTCATGGTGGCAGCAGCCGCAGAAGCAGCCCCTGGGGACTGTTTTTGAGTCCCTGATGTAGGTAAGACTCCTGAGCCCCCACCTTCCTGAGCTCTCAGCATCCCGCCTTTCTAGTGCTCAATGGCATCTCCTCACCCCCTGCAAGTCTCCTGCCAAATTTCCCCAGGGTAAAAACCCTGCTTGTTGTATCTCTGGGGCTTTTTACTGTTTCAAGGGGTTCTTGATTAAACTAAAATTATTTTCCTGGAAAATGCAACAGTGAACGAGTAGTCAGGTTAATTAGCTAGAAAAATAAGTTCCTAGCTATCCTGCTATCCTCTAAAGTATTCGGTATGATTCTGCTCTCAATTATGTGCAAACAAGCCCTTTCCATACTATAGGATTCTATATTTACAAATGAGATCAGAATTTGGCTTCATAGAGCAACACATCATAACATACCAGCAATCACTCTATAAACAGCAACAGAAGGAAAAAAAGAAATGAGTACATTATTATTTAGCTAGCATCTCTCTGCCAGCATTTCACAAGGTAATATAGCCATTCTTTTTGATATACATAGTATTCAAATCTATGCTAAGCCATTCTGATACAGGCAGGATTAGGTGAGGCTTCAGTACAATCTCAGCATAGATTCAAGACAGCTATGAAGGAATGAACGAAATCAAGCAGAAACAGTGGCTGTGAGTTAGTGGCTTGCAACCAAGAATCAATTGGTGGCCAGGAAAACAAGTTTGCCAGAGCCAGTGTGTTTGCATGGTTCCTTGGTTGCAGGGCATTTACCCCCCTCTTTATTTATTACAATGTGCTGGATAGCGCAGACATTTCTTAGCTCAATATTTATTCTTTCACCTACCTTGAAATAAGACTTGCAGCATTTTTATAAGCAATTTGCAAAGTTGTCTAGTGGATTTTGGAAGGGTTTCTCTATGCTGTGCAGAAATGCTGTTTTGTAACCTCTTATACAACAATAGTCCTCTGTAAACCACAACAGGGTTCAATATGCTGGCCCATAAAAATATTACTCGACCCTCATTGCTGAGACGTCAAAGTGCAAATCTGTAGTGGATTTCTCTTCTACTTCTATGCATCAGCTCTTTCTGCACAAGCAATATGTGCTGTAATAAAAGCCCGATCTAAAGCTTGTTGAACTTGAGGGATCTTGTCACTGAGCTTTAAATTGGGCCCTTAAAATGCAGATATGAAAGATATGGATAGGAAATCTTGGTGCCATTAATACAAATGAGGGATTCTACTGATTTCTCTGGGACCAGAACTTCACCCTATAGGCATCTGAAGCTAACTAAAATAAAATCATAAGCTGGAAAGGCACTTCAGAACATCTGTCTTCCCAGGGAGTTATCTGCCTACAGGCTTTCAGTGTAGGTGGGGAACAGTTAATCAGGTGTCCCTACTCAACCCTGAACAGTTCGATAAGGAAATACAGGGGCCAGCATACCTCCTTGCAGCAGAAATGATAGCCCTTCTGTGGTCCTGTATTTAAAATAAATATTCTGTTACAACCATAATTTGCCCAAAAGTTAATAAACATGGGGGGGTTATCATATCTATTTGTACATCAGAAAAAAATAAAGCAAACATTTCTACTGACTAGAAAATATAAAACATCTTATTCCCTGAAATATTAGTTTTGTGTTTTATGACTACAAGATGTCCACAATTCCCTTGTGGCATGAGAAAGATATTTCTTACGCAAAGACTGGGTCATTCTCTCTACCACAAGCTCTTATGCTGCATGTCATCGGTTCCAAGCATGAAACACAACATACAGGGCTAACCTTACTGTCAGCAGGTGTAACAGCTGGTCAATATTTTTCCATGACCTGAAGACACACAAGATTGTGACCTGAGAATTAAGAGCTGTATTAAGAAGCCTGACTAACTCCTTAAAGAGGAGACAAAAATAGAAAGGGACTAGCTGAGCCACTGGCTTGGTATGCCTCAGGTGCACCTGAACCTGGAGGAGCCTGTTCAGAAAACAAGGGCAAGTAATTCAGTACTTAATGAAAAACTGATATGCAGGGTTTGGGGTGGATTGTGAATGCAGGTCAGCCTTTTCAAACACGGGTATCCAAAAAAGTCCTGTTGACTCCAAGAGAACTGAGTGGACAGTCTCCACTTCAGTACAGATATTCCTTAAAATACCACCCAAACAAAACATTTCATTTTGTATCAGCCTTGAAAGAGGCAACACCTTTGGCATCAGGCAGTGGGGTAGAAAAATTTTAAAAATATGGGTATTCCTGAACATTTACTCTTTGGCGCAGAATTGCTTTCTCTGCAGAAGGTCTTTCTCCTAAGATGTCCAGCCAGCTAAACACAACAGAATGACTTTCACTTTGTCTGCCATCCTCTGGGGCTGCTCTCACAGACACTGCTGTCTGAAAAAATCCTGACTGAGGAGAAACAGACAGAAATGAGAGAAACCAAAATGCAAAACAAGCATTTCAAACATACATAATGGCTGGGGGAAAGGATGCCAAACTTCAGGGGGCTGATTTGAAAAAAAAAAGAAGAAAGGATGTCTAACTTCAGGGGGCTGATTTGAAAAAAAAAAGATACACAGGTCAGCATAGAAAAAGCTTAAAAGATAAGGAATGAGTGGCAGGCACATTGGGAGGTAAAGGGACCAGAGGGTAAGGAGGCCTGTGGGAGGTGAGGTGAGGTGGGAATCAGAGTGCTATAAATATATGTGTATAAAAACTAGAAATAAAATACTTCTACTCTGCACTAGAATTGTTCAAAAAGCAGAATGGCCATCCTGCAGGAAATTCTGAAATGCTGATATTTGTTGTTATCATGAAACAGAATGAAACATCAAAATAGCATCATTTTTTGTGGAACTCAAAAGTTCAGAAATACTTTCAGTTGGAACAACTGAAACACAAAGCATTGATACCTTCAGTAGCAACAAAGCAGATCATTTTGAAATGTCAATTCAAAATGAAACAAATAAAATATGTTTTCCATTAAAACGTAGGTAAGTTTGGTAAATTGGCATTTGCCCCAAAAATAATCAATTTTAACAAAACCCCATGTTTTATCAGAAGAAATATTTGATAGAAAAGTTTTATCAGCTCCTCTCTGTCCTAGATGGCTAGCACTTCTTCCATATGAAAAAACTGCTTCTCTGGTTAGTAGGAGAATAGAGAAAGAAACACAGAGCCTTATGATTTAGTACCTTTGGCATTATAACTCTCTATGGTGATGACAGCATTTTAAACAATTTTGTGCGTGTCTGATGAGATACAAAGAGAGAGAGAGATCTCAAATCACTTTATGAACATTAATATATTAATCTTTCCAATACCAAATAGAGGGAAGCATTTTTGTCCCTGGATGCACAAATTTTGTCCCAAGGTCTTACTGGAAGACTGTGTATAAGACCATATATCTATATCTACGCAGCTTCATTGACATAAACTATTGAAGCATTTATGTCCAGCTCCCTTGGATGCTCTTGGAAGGACCACTTATTCCAGAGGTTAACTATAACAGGGTCCCACTCCAGGGGTGGCCATGATGCCCCTGGAGCCCCCACAGCCCTTATCAATTTTGCTGTCTTTGGGCAATCTCCCCTTCCTCTCTCCTGCCACACCTTGATGTATTTATGTTTTAGAAAAAGGGAAGCTACACGAGGGCTCCCTAAACCTGGTCTCACAATCATGAATGCACATGTCCTTGCTCATCACCTGAAGGGCCAGTTACATGGACTCCACCCTCCCCAATACCCACACCCATGCCTTGCAGATGTTACATATACTAATCAAATCATAACTGCCACTACAGGCTCCTGGCTTTATTCATCTTTATACCAGTCTCTCTCTGGGCTTTGGGCACTCTGGCCCCCTCAGTCACTGACTGTGGCCCTCCTGGCCTTTGGTCCTTCTCCTTAGACCCTGGCCCTGTTTCTAAGCCAGTTGAAACCTTTGAGCTCTCCAGCCATACCAGTCTCCAGTCTGTGGCCCTTCTTGGCCTTCAGCCCTGGCCCTGCTCCTAAGCCAATGAGACCTATGGGCACCCTGGCCCCACCTGCTCCCTGGGCCCTCCAGCCCTCTGCTCTCTTTCCAGGCCTTGTAGCCTCTGCTCCCTCTCTGGGCCCTCTGGCCCTCTGTTCTCTCTCTGAGCAATCTAGCTCTCTGGCCCCTTTCTCTGAGCCAGCTGGGTCCTCCCTACCTCCCCTTAGTTCCTTTCATAAACTACCAGCTGCTCCCCCACCCTCAGGCTGTAGGCTGGTTGTTTCACCAGCCCTACAGCTGAACTCTCAGCCCTAGGGCTGCCTACAGGGAACTCTTCAGTAATCTAAGTCACAGAAAGGAAGCTTATGAGAAGTGGAAACTTGGATAAATAAATAGGGAGGAGTATAAAAATATTGTTCGGGCATGCAGACATGAAATCAGGAAGGCCAAAGCGCAATTGGAGTTACAGCTAGCAAGGGACAGGAAGGGTAACAAGAAGGGTTCCTACAAGTATACTGGTAGCAAGAGGAGAATCAGGAAAAGTGTGGGTCCTTTGCTGAATGGAGGAGGCAACCTTGTGACAGAGGATGCAGAAAAGGCTGAAGTGTTCAATGCCTTTTTCACCTCCATTGTCACAGGCAAAGTCAGTTCCCAGACTACTGCACCAGGCATCACAGTTCGGGGAGCAGGTGAGCAGCCAACAGTGGCAAAAAAACAGGTTAGGGACTATTTAGAAAAGCTGGACATATGCAAGTTCATGGGGCCGGATGGGATACACCCAAAGGTGCTGAGGGAGTTGGCTGATGAGACTGAAGAACCATTGGCCATCATCTCTGCAAACTCATGGCAATCAGGAGAGATCCTGGGTGATTGGAAAAGAGCAAACATTGTCCCCTTATTTAAGAAAGGGGGGAAAAAGAGGATCCAGGGAACTACAGACCAGTCAGCCTCACCTCAGTCCCTGGAAAAATCTTGGAGCAGATCCTCAAGGAATCCATTTCTAAGCACTTAGAGGAGAAGAAGGTGATTAGGAACAGTCAGCATGGATTCACCAGGGGCAAGTCATATCTGACCAACTTGATTGCCTTCTATGATGAGATGACTGGCTCTGTGGATGCCGGGAGACTAGTAGATGTGGTATATCTCGATTTTAGCAAGGCTTTTGATATGGTCTCCCACAACATTCTCGCAGGCAAGCTAAGGAAGTATGGGCTGGATGAATGGACTGTAAGGTGGGTAGAAAACTGGCTGAAGCATCAAACTGAGAGAGTAGTAATCAATGCCTTGATGTCTAGTTGGCAGCCATTATCAACTGGAGTGCCCCAGGGGTCAGTCCTGGAGCCAGTTTTGTCCAATGTCTTCATCAGTGACCTGGAAGATGGCAGAAAGTGCACCATCAGCAAGTTTGCAGATGACACCAAGCTGGGAGAGTAGTAGATACACTGGAAGGTAGGGCTAGGATTTAGAGTGACCTTGAAAAATTGGAAGACTGAGGCAAAAGAAATCTCATGAGGTTCAACAAGGACAAGTGCAAAGTCTTGCGCTTATGACAGAACAATCCCATGGGGGCTGACTGGCTGGGCAGCAGCTCTGCAGAAAAGGATCTGGGATTGACAGTGGACAATAAGCTGAATATGAGCTAGCAGTGTGCCCTTGTTGCAAGGAAGGCTAACAGCATACTGGGCTGCATTGGTGGAAGTGTTGCCAGCAAGTCAAGGGAAGTGATTATTCCCCTCTATTCAGCACTGGTGAGGCCACGTCTGGAGTACTGTGTTCAGTTTTGGGCGCCCCACTACAGAAAGGATGTGGACAAATTGGAGAGAGTATAGCGGAGGGCAACAAAAATGCTGAGGCGGCTGGGGAACATGATTTATAAGGAAACTGGGATTATTTAGTCTAGAGAAGAGGAGACTGAGAGGGGAGTTAATAGCAGCTTTCAACTACCTGAAAGGCGGTTCAAAAGAGGCTGGAGCTAAACTATTCTTAGTGGTGGTAGATCATAGAACAAGGAGCAATGATCTCAAGCTGCAGCAAGGGAAGTTTAGGTTAGATATTAGGAAAAATTTTCTCACTAGGAATGTAGAAAAACACTGGAACAAGTTACCCAGAGAGGTGGGGGAAGCTCCATCCTTGGAAGTTTTTAAGACCTGGCTTGACAAAGATTTTGCTGGGATGATCTAGTTGGGGCTGGTCCTGCTTTGAGCAGGGGGTTGGACTAGATGACCCCCTAAGATCCCTTCCAGCCCTAATTTTCTATGATTCAATGATTCGATGATCCTATACCCCCAGACATACTTGGTGTGAAACACAGTCACTCTCTCAGGAGCTCCTTCCCTGTCAGCTACCTAGATAAGACTGACTACCTACCTCAGGCCCTGGGCTTATATATACCTCAAGCCCAGCCCTCTTCCAGTCAGGTGTCTTCCCTAATTACTGCCTGAGCTATTTCTAAAGCCATCTCTCCTCTTACAGTGACAGGTGTGCTAAGTTCCTGGCACATTAACTTTGGGAAACTATGCATTGGCTGAATGCCTTATATTATTAGCGGATAGGGGAAAATGAATCAAGCCTTCCCACAAAGTGAAGTCGATCTAGCGATGGGCCCAAGCTGAAGAGTTCTCACTTCAACTGGAAGAAATGAAGAATAACTTTAAAGTCTATGGTGTTACCCTCATATAAACTTTCACGCAGATAATAAGAATATAGTAATCGTGTTTAAAAAAACCAAGTGCTTTGCAAAGCACTTTCAGCCTCAGGGCATGCAACCCACTCCAACTCCTGAAAGTCAGGAGAAGACTTTCCTGGCTAATGCCCAGTGTTGTGAGGGACGTTGAGCAGCCTAGCCACATTGGGCTGTTGCAGCAACTGATTTTCATTCAGGCTAAATGAAGGAATATTTTATATACCCTTTTGTGTAGTAGCTGCTGAAACAATGGAAAACCACATCTCACTGAAACTGGAAATGACTGGGTTGAGCTTTCAGGGAGCTCGGATAGCAGATACAAGGGCAGATCTCATCAATCCCTGGCCCTTGTATGTGAGATACACCAGAAAGCTGACAGAAAAGTAGCAAAGAGCTAGAGGGACAGGTAGAACAAGCACTGGTGATATGGTCCTGAAGAAAAGTCAAGGCAGAGAGCTGTCTGAAAGCAGCTTGGAGCTGTGAGCAAAGATTTGCTGTTTGATTTTTCCTGCGTTTAGGGAATCAGGGCTTTATGTCAATTCATTGTGAAGGACTGCCTCAAAGAAATACTAACTTCTCTTACCAGAGACAACCCCCAAACTCAGAACACTGGCTAACTTCTCAGGTCAAAAGCGGTAACAATATGGAAAAGAATATAGAGAGGTATCACAGATTTTTATTTAAAATCAAATGCTTTGAAAAGACTATTAACCTTCTGTCTCTGACTACAAGGAATTATAAGGGCATTTTACCATGTTATTTTTAAAGATCCTCTAAAGTGAGAATGCTCAATTAAATGAACTCCTGGTCTGACCCAGTACAGAAGATCCTTTGTAAGTCTTGTCATACAAGAATATGGCCCCAAATGTGGTGCCTGGTATAGATTCTGGATACTTGAAAATATGAGGAATGCTTGGCTCAGCTTATTTATAAGACCATAAAAGACCATTTGCCATTTCATATCCAGGTTTATATTTCTGGACCTCTCCAAATTTAGGGTACACACTAAACTGGACCCAAAGCTAGTTTGTTCCACTTTTGATGCATTATTGTCTATTACTGTTAATGGGACCAGTAGTGTCACTAGGGGCGAGTGAGCAAGAATCCCAAATGCTACCAGCACCACTAGCTTGGCTAGTGCCATTGCCCCAGCCATCACTGGCAGTCAGAATTCAAAAGCTGCTTATTTCACCCCAGCATGGGATGGAGATAGACTAGATCTTCAAAATGTTCTAATTAGCAGAAGAGTATAAGGACACAGCTCTTAAGAGAAAGGATGTCAATGCATGGATCGTATTCAAAATAACATGAAACCAGATCTGCTCATCTTGAAATGTTCTACTGTTACCATACTACCTGCAAGGATTAGATTATAATAACAAAGTAGAGGCTTGTAGAAATTATGCCTTGATTTTAAACATTTGTGATTTTTAAATGCCAAAATTGTAATTTCCAAAGAAATTAAGGCTACCATCCAAGACATGCAAAATAAAGGGGATTTAAAACATTCTGTTTTAATTAACTGTAGAAAAACTATGAGCTAGAGAAAAATATTGCAAAGGGGTCCTATTTGATTCACTGTTAATGAATTATGTAGTTATGTTAATAAATTATTTTGGGGTTTGATGGTGACCATAGGATAGGGAGATTGGAACAATATTTGCTCATGGAGAACCTAAACAGATTAAGGTTATTTCAAATTTTAAATTTTCAAAAGTAAAACATCTCTAGGGGAAGTTCAGGGGAAAGTATATGTTTAATTAAAAAAAAATCTATTGCAAGGCCAGTTAATGATTTTAAGAAATACTAAGGTCAAACTTGCCACCAGGAAACTTGAGAACTGGATCCATGGGACAATAGTAGCTGCAACAGAACCAGTGGCAGCAGCAGCAGCTGCAAAAGCAGCAGGGCAGGGAGGGAGGGAGGGCGTCCAACAGCAGCTGTGGTGGGCCAGTGGCAGAGGCAGTGGGGCAAGTGGCCACAGGCCAAGAAGCAGAGGCAGGCGGGGCAGCAGGGCAAGCAGCTCTGGCCTGTATATTTGATACCATATGCCTAAACATATCAACCCACATGGAGCCCCTAGGCTGCCTAACCTGCACATCTTACTACCTCTGTGCCCACAAAAACAGACGTCTCTTTTGTCTATGACTAAATTTGCATTTGCAAAGTCTGCCCAGCCAGATGGGGAGGTCACCTGGAGGCAAACTTCAGCCCAACATGTCAACATTCCTTTGTCGAAAGCCTTCCCAAAGGAAGGAAAGCAAACTTAGCTCCTGGCGGCAGGACAAACTCCTGGCAGAAAGAATAAATTATGCTGAACCCCCACACAATCAAACACCCAATCACAGCATCTGGAAATTATTCTATCACCATTTTACTGCTCTAGCAGAGGCCATGCAAACCCCTTAAAAGCACTGGCTCCCTTAATAAGCTATTATTTCAAACATTGTAGCACTAGAAATTGTGTGGAGCTGGCAATTATGCAATAGGAGTGAAATATGGAGAATGTCACTTTGAAATCATTTATTTATTTAATTTCCTTTTCAAGCCCAATACAAAGCAGATGGAGCAGAGAAGGCCGGGATGCCTTCAGAGTTCCCCAGACCTCTACCAATGCTTTCCTCCCCCAAAATGAACCTAAGGGTTACCAAGCGCCTGTAGGTCTAAGTATCTTCTAAGATGAGTGGTTGATTAGTTAATTCAGTTGGGGTTCTGGCCCTTTGTGTAAGTTGCCACACTATACATTTTATATTGTGCACAAGGTGTCAAACCTACCACCATCAAAATCTATGAGTCACAAAGCCAAAGTCTTGTTCCATAATCTTCCTGGTGTTAGACTCCACACTTTATGAATTATGTAGACAAATTGGAAAATGTCCAAGGGAGAGAAATATGAATGGAGGCTTGGAAAATATGATGTATGAGGAAAGGTTGAAGGAATTAGGTTTGCTTAGTCTAATAAAACAAGACTTAGGAAGGGGATCATGATAAGTCTTCCAGCATGAAAAGGACAGGGTGATCAGTTGTTTGCCATGCCTCCCTAGCATAAGACAAAAAGATATCAGATCAGTTTGGAGCAAAGAAATTTACGTTAGCCATTGGGAAAATCTTTCCAATTATAAAGGCAGTCAGGCACAAAAACAGGCTACCTACAGAGTAAGAGCTTTCTCACCCTATATGTCTGTAATACATTTGGTCATTTGTACATGCCACAAAACTGGCCTTTAAAGCGGCTTAGTGCCCTTTTGCACCGCTTTAATGGTGCAGCTATTTGCACGTGTCAGTGGCATAATGCACTTTAATGGTGGGCAGTTTGCACGTGTTAGCAGAATAATGCACATTAAATGACTTCGGGACGCAGCAAAATAAAACATCTCCAAGGTGGTTTAGTTTGCCACAAAGGGAAGCACCAGGCCCCGTGCCACTCAGAGGCTGTGCAGGCAGCCCATGCAGGCAGCCTGGTAGCAGCCTGTGCAGGCAGGATCCACTAACGGGGAAAAAAAAATGCAGCAAGCCTGATCTTTTTTTGTTATTTTTTTTCTCCCCGGGGTCTGCCAGTCTGCCTGAGTTGTGTCAGGGCCCAGTACTTGCCTCCGCAGCTGTGGTGCCCTCTGGGACTGCTTGGGCTGGGTACTTGGGGGTGGGTGCTGTTTGGGGCATGCCGCTGCTGCAGGGGGAAGCACCAGCCCTCCCCCACAGCTCAGGGACCGCTCGGCCCACCAGTAGCTTGCCTTCCCCATTCCACCACTGGAGAGGCAGGTAAGGGTCAGGCTCGACCCTTGTGTACATGCCACGGGGGTTTACTTCGCCCTAAATTGAAGTGGTGTTTTTAAAGACCCACCACTTCAATTTAGGGAGAATTAAACCAAAGTAAACCCCCGTGGCGTGTACAAACGCCCTATGATAGCAGTTTATGTTACAGATCATGCTTACTGTTTCTTATGAAGAAGAAAAGCAGGGAAGCTGTGTAGAGTAAGACATGGATGTAACTATCTGTCCGTTCAGCATCATGGTCTAATGCTGGACAGAACACTAGGCTGGGACTCTTCCTTTGTAACGTGATTTGAGGTCAACTGATTAAAAGAGCTACATCAGAGCTGAGTACCAATAAAGGGAGGAAGGGCTTGAAGGAAAAGCAGCCAGAGCAAATTATTAATGTTAAGAAAAAATAAGAAAACCTGCTTTCATAAGCATAGTTAACAAGAATATTTCCATTTAAGAATGTTATAAGAATGTTTTATAAGAATATTTATTAACAGACACAGATGGGAATTTATGGACAACACCACATGGATTATTTAAATGAGAGTTGGCATAGAACTTGACAATCATATATGAAACAATCCTGAATTGTTAACTAAAAGAATAACAGAACCTAACAGGATTTTCCTGTCTCTAACTGCTTTGAGCCCAGAAAATGCTGGTAAAAACATTGTCAATGTAAGGAAGGTAGCTGTGGGAATATAAAATGTTTGTGTACACTGAAAGATAAGCCCTGAAGATGTGACTGTGCTTGAGTAATGCCTCTAGTTATGCCCTGCAGAGCACTGTTTAGATTAGCTGAGACTACCCCAGTGGCAGCTTTTGCCTGTACATCCATCCATATCAGGAATGTGCAGTTTTCATTCCCAAACATCTCACTGCATTTGTGTGTTAATGCTCCTTCTGATTCCCACTCAGGAATCTCCTTGGCATTTTTCAGGGTCCCACCTTTCTCTCTCTCTCTCTCTCTCACACACACACACACACACACACACCAGGTTCTTGGGGATGTCACTCAGGTGTCAGGACTTCCACAGCCCAATGCATTACATAGACCAGTGTTTCCCAAATTTTTTATACCTAAGACAAACTTCCATCACCCCTGCATCACCCTTTGGGAATCACTGGGATAGACACACAATGAAAAGAAAGTTCCTACTCCAAAGAGCTGATAATCTAGGTCTTGACAAGATGTAATGGGAGACACAAGGGAGGTAGGAGTGAGGGTAACTTAATAGGGCAAAAATTAGTGTGCAAAAGCTAAGAACTCTCAGCTCCCCTGTTTAACTGCTTTTCCAAGTAACTAAAATTGATAGGACTATTGTTTTGTCATAGCAAATGTTTTATGAAAAATCCCTGATACAAAATGTGAAGAGTCAGAAACAGAGTAAAGAAAATATCCCAAATGTTATATTAGTGGAGATGTCAAATAACCTTCATTTTCTATTTCTGGTGCAAATGACAAGGGCATGCATTGTAATGCAAAGGTGGAGATTCATACATGTGGCTTTCAGAAGTAATCTATGAAAACTCAACCCATTTCTCTAAATTTAAAAATAGTTACAGATTATATAATGTAGAAAAGCTGGACACGAATAAAGATAGCAGATAGAAAAACTCTACAGCTCTCAGAATTATCAATGAAGTTTGCTCAGCAAGATCATCATATTGGTCCATCTTGTTGTAAGAAGCCAAAAAGCCAAGAGAAACATTTCTCTAAAACAAAAAAGCATGGAATCAACAACTCACATGGCAAAGTCTACCTTCCTCCAGGCATTATGCCAACAATTTTAAAATAGTACCCAGTTACAGGTACTGTTCGTAGTAGCACCCACAGGGCACATCTACACGAGCATGCACAAGTGCTTTGTGGCACCTCAAAGGCTTTTGAGACGCTGCAAAACACACCCCGCACATGTGATTTGGTTTTTTGCACTGCATGTTTGCAATGCAAAGCCAAATTTAGATACTGGGAAATTCCAGTATCAAAATAATGCGTACCAAAAAAGAGCAGCACAGTGCAAGTGGCAGCAGAGTGCACCACCCAAAACTGGAGCCTGGCCATCCTCCAGCTGTCGGCCAGGCTCTGTGCACCCAGATCACCACCACTACAGCCCTGGGAGGTCCCCAGAACCCCAGGTAAGGCTGCTGGGGCCAGTGCAGGTGCTGGCCCCAGCCTCCCTTGCCCTACCAGGGGTGCTCCCTGGGGACAACTAGCAGCAGTACAAATATGTACAACTGCTATTTGTCCCCGGGGAAACGCACGTGCATGCTCATCTGGATGCGCCCACAATGTGCTAGGTGCTTTCTGGACAACACTTTTGCCAAGGAGTCTTCTACATTTTTTAACTGAACTTGCAAGAAAAATTACATTCTCATGTTGTGCAAGTTATTCACTGTGTGTGGACTTAAAAATTCAGTATGTGCGCTAATAAATGAAGCTAGCTTTTTTTAAAAATCACATTATAATATCTGGTCAATTACTTCAACCTTCAGTTATGTGACTTGTAATACTAAAAAGTATGTTTTGATTTTGAATGTTTTGATTTTGAATGCATGCACTGAGGTATTCTGAGTTGTGCTAACTTTTTTTTTACCACAACACGTGGACAATAAAAACACTGTCCACCCCCAGAGAATAAAATGTAATATTTTAAAGCTTTGAGAGTTAGAGAATAACATTTCAGGAACTTTGCCTCCAAAAATCCACGCCACTTCAGTGATATTTTAGAGTATAAAAAGAAAACTGTTTTTCCCCTTATGACTGTGTTTACTATGTTTTAAAAGGAACCATAATAACTGCCACAATTTATCATTATAATTAAAAGCAATGAAAAAGCTGGCAAAACTGCTCATGTGACTTGGCTGCGTCTGACTGAACTTTTGCAACACAAAGCAAACAACACATTTCCAAATCCTGCAGCTTTTATTTAGCCCCTACCAGGCAAAACAGCCACTTTGGAGTAAGGATTTGAAAGACAGTTCTGATCTTTAACATCAGAATAATCCAGCAGTATAACCAGCCATAGACATTTCCTTCACTGAAATCACGTGAATAATGGTTCTTTTATCTGTGTAATGCCCAAACTAACGTTGCAAAAATCATTACAAAATGCTCAGCTACTTAAATCCTTGATTCTTCCACTGAATTCAGTGAGGTCTCACAAGGGATCAAATCTAACCCTTAGTGAGCAGAACTCAGGCCCGCTACATTATCCCCATAGTAGTCCTTGCAGAGCCATTAGTCAGTTTGACTAATAATACATCAAATACAGAATCTTTACATACACGTTTACTCACTAGATGGTAAGCACTCTGATGAAGTTATCCTCAATTATTGTTCAGAGGCCCATACGCAGCTGTCCCACTGCAGACATAGACAAGGCAGCCTTACCTGGGGTCCTGGAGGCCTCCCAGAACCATAGCGGTGGTGATCGGGGTGTCACAGAGCTTGGTTGGCAGCCAGAGCATGGCTCTGGCCAGCCAGGCTCCAGTTTCAGGTGGTGCACTCTGCTGCTATGTGCGCTGTGCTGCTTTTTTCGGCACGCTTTATTTTGATACCAGTATTTCCCGGTATCTAAATTTGGCTCTGCGCTGCAAATATGCAGTGCAGAGAACCAATCAAGGGCACCTCTGTGCCATTAAAACTGTTTTGAGGTATTGTACACTAGGAAAGAGCCTCATCTCCAGAATAGGAGCAATGCATTCATCTATATACTTCTACAGCCACTATGGGAATTATGTGGTATATGAGAAATATATTGCAGCCATTCCAGAGCTATGTAGATTGACAAGTGACTTGGGAGGTACCATGAGCTAGTGGTTATAACAGTGGACTGGGAGTTAGTAGGTCTTGTTGCTAGGCCTGTTCCGGCTTCTAACTTACTTTGTGATTTTGAGAAATTACATATGACAGAATTTATAAACTGGCATGCCTAATCTGATCTTCCTGTGACTTGGTTTCCACATCGGTAAGGAAGAAATTACAATAGCTACTATGGTAAAGCATTTTGGGAGCCTCAAATAGAGACTGATCAGTGCTAAGCATTAGCAGCTGTAGTCAGTCAACACTTTTATTTATCATTTGTTAAAATGTGCCCAAAGTTTGTTTGATGAGAATATGTTATACACCTGTAAATAAATGCATGCCCATCTAGAGTCTGGAACTTGGTAAGCTCAGTGAATGTGAAAAACAAAAATGAACCAATGATGACTAAGTTACTCTGACCAGAATCTGTATGGCAGACGTATTCATGGACACCTCCCTGCATATTTTACATAAACTTTTTTTTTCTAATTTGGCACCCAAGAGTCAGCTCTGGCTTCCAAATGAAAAGCAGCAGAGGATCAGGGTGAAATCTGCCAGCATCTTCCAAGCATCTGGAGGTAGTGCACATGGTGAAGGGCTGAAAAATGAGTGGAAGCAGCCTCCCATTTTATAAACTTCAGACTAAGGAAAATAAATCATACAGGCAACTCAACAATGTTTTCTTTGTTCCTGAATAGGTCCAATGGATAAAATGGATCTCATGGAAGGAACAGAGCAAGAAACAGATCCAGTTGGAGCAGGAGGGTTTACTCCACAGGTTCCTCTGATTGAACAAGTTCCTAAATTCATATGAGCCTCAAAAAACATGAATCCCAAGGGTGGATTCTACTGCCACATACTTTAAGCTGTATCAATGTCAAATGGGTTCAGATTTGTCTGGGATCAAATGAGGCCCAGAATGCAGACAGACTCTCTTTATTCAAGCAACAATTGCTCAGGTTGAAGGCAGGCAGCTGGAGCCTGGAAGTGATTCAGGAAGGCCATCTTGTTAACTGATTCCCAATACCAAATATTATGCAATCCCCAGCACATAGAAGAAAAAAGAAACCATAAAGAATGCAGCCAGTTGGCCATTATAAATTAGGCACAGTTGAGCAAATCTTTCAACAAGAGGGGATGCACAGAGGGAGGCTTCATTTCTCTGATCCCAAAAAGACTGGGTGGAAACATGTTACATGTGACTTCTTTACACAAACTGATTATGAAACCCAATTCAAATGAATATGACTGCTCTTTCTGTAGATGTCATGACAAATGTTTATCTTCACCCTGCCACCTCATGCCAGCCACAGAACTTTCCTCATTTTGTATCCTGTAGAACTACAGCCAATACAAATCCTTCCTTAGAGATCACCAGCAATGCCAAGAGTGTTCATGAAGGCCTGTCTTCTTCCCAGTTTACACTACAAACGTTTGCCAAGAGAGCTCCACTTCTGGAGGCAAAAGTGTGAGTGTGAGTGTGTCTCCAACCAAAGGCTCATCATCTACAGCAGCAGGATTCCCCCTTTTTCTGGCAGAGCTATTCCACCTCTGCCATGTGGTTTAAGGCTTCTGCTGCTGCCTGGCAGTCTGCTGAAAGCTCCCATGCCTTCACCTGGCTACCATGGTTCATTAGGCAGCTGGTCCCTTTCCAGTGTGCATTTTGTGCAGTGGCATAGCTGCTAAGTAGCACAGCCGTCAGGGCTAGGGACAGACACTCAAAAAGACTGAGCCTGAATTGATTCAATCTTTGTAGGTTACTCTAACCTGGCTAGGCTGAATCAGTTTGTAAATGTACAGCCATCCCAGAAATGCAGGCACATGCCTGCAGTGGCTCAGGCTAGAAGCCGGGGGGTGCTAGAGGAGCCTTCCCTTCCCTTCCACAGTACTGAGCTGAGGGGGAGGTGTGGCCAGGCTCTGGCAGGATGCTCTGATTAGGGAGAGGTTCCTCCCTCACCCCTTCTGACCAGCCCAGCAGGGAATTGATAACAGCGTTTATCACCCCCAACTCAGTTTTTATCACCCCATTAAGAAAACAACAGAGGAACATTACCAGCTACCTGTTGATTCTGCCTTTGTCTTGTATGCCATGGCATGGACCATAGCCAGCATGTGGTCTGTTAGGTAATGCTGAGAGGTGTCTGTGTAAGGCAGAGGGGACAGAGGAATAATCCCTCCTTAGCAGGGAGTGGGGAGAGGACAGGGGCATCAGAGGGAAGCCAGGCAGACTCCTGCAGTCTCTGCCAGAGCTCCAGCCAGAGAGCAGAGGGGAGGGGCCAGCCCTGCTGTGGAGCAGAGAGCCCCGCCCAGCCCAGAGAGCATGCCAGGATGCTGGGGGAGTCTGGTTTAACTAAAACCAGCAAGGGGTTGGGGACAGACATTGCATAAACCAGTCTGACCCATTTCAATTAAGTCTGATACTTCCCCTTCCTCCAACCCCTCCCCCTACCCCGGGACTTAGTTGGCTAACATTGCATTTTCTATAACCTAGTTGCATTCCCCTCCACATCCCCATCCCTCTCATGTTAGTCCCTTGCTTGGGTGTTCTGTATTTCCCTTATGGCTTTGTCATCTTTTTGGCTCATGATCCTTAACATCCTTAACATCTACTACATTCAACCAGATATATCTCAAACCAGTTTCAGCCATTTTCAAACTGGTTTATGTGCACTGAACATCTGTTCTGTTACAGGTTTAAAGCAGTTTCTTATCACTTAAGCCAGTTTATGTGTAATGTCTGTCCCTACCCCAGAGGCACACAGATGTGCAAGCCCTCTGGCAGCTTATGCTGGCAGCTGCTGTCTGCCTCCAGAAAGTCTGGCAACAGAGCTGATAAGTACAGAGAAGACTTTCTATTTCTTGCTTTCTGTATCTGCTCATCTCTACCAGATAAGTGGAAACTACATTTCACTCTGAGGCAGAAGAACAGAGCTTGTTTCAAAAGGAAAAGCAGGGGACTCACTAGGCCCAACCATGGCAACTTTTATCTTACAGCAGGCAGGGTAGATGTTGTACCTTCATAGTCTAAATCAGAGATGCATATCATAAGCTTCCATAAGCAGAGGGGTTACTTCATCAGAGGCTGTAAAGGGATTTAGTTAATCTGTAAAGGTGCAAATCTACCCTGTGGTCTGCCTGACTTCAGACTGACATGTCTAACTACCTCTCCATCCTTTACCTGAGTCATTCACCTCTCCGTCCCAAGCATGTGCAGGGTTACTCAATCAAATTTAAAACACCCAACTTCTAAAAACAGAATCTTTACCTTTGGTTCCCCTAAGCAAGGAAATCTAGTGAGCACCAAAATACTAATGCCTGTCACTAAACAAACAAAATACATCTGAGCAAAGACACTGCAAACAGGAGGGAGTTTCAGCCACCATCCTGTCTCTCTGTGTAGGTGGAAGTTGCTAGAGCAAACCCTGAAGGGGTAGCTGGTGCGTGACAGCTCCAGAAGCCTCCAGTATCTCCATAGATACAAACAAGCCAACCACACAGGATGCCTCGGAAAGCAAGTAACCAGGTAAGAACAGTTCCCTTCAACAGCCCTTTATGCTAGCAACTGTGTGCTAATTAGCCTTTAGGACGTGGGAACCTGTTCCAAAGCATTATGGATTCAGAGAACAAATTCCCATTGTCTTCCGTAGGATTTGTACCAGAAAACTGGACTGGAAACTGTAAATGCATCCTTTTGATTTGCAAACTAGATGACTTGATATAGCATGTGTGCCATAACAGCTCACAGAGAGTGTTTAAATCATGTCAGGAACAGTTGTGGTTTTAATTTGGTTCAATAATAGAAAAATTAGGAAAACCGCAAGTGTTGTTCTACTTCCCCTCGCATCAGTGTCCAGTGTTAATGCAAAGGGCCTTTCCTAGTGAAAACAAATCTTTCTGGTGTAGGGAAATAACGGCTAAATTAATCTAAACACTTCTTTGCAGAAGGAAAGCAGCCTCTGTTATTATAAATGTAAAAGGAGTGATTTCAAGCATGGATAGCCCAGACAGACAGTAGTAAGGACAGGTCACTGAGGGCTGTGACTCACACACCGCATGGCCCCACTTGGCCCTTGGAACTTGACTTACTTTGACAGTCAGTAATGACCTAATTTCTCTTCTGAATGGTATATAATCAAATTCAGTCCTACAGCCTCATTTCCAGTCATCTTTATTCATTGTTATTTTTATTCCAAGTATTCCTTGGCATGGTTTAAGAGCTACTGAAGTGTTTAATAGCTGCTTAAAAGTAACAACACGCACTATTTACAGTAGATTTAAGCTAGAGAGCCTAGACGGGTCATTATCTTTACAAGAAATATGTGTGGAGGAAAAGGATACACGAGAAACAAGGCATCAATCAAAATATTACATGATTCGTGAACTTTTAATAAGGTGAAAGCAAAGTGGGCTTAGAAAGTTAGATTTACAATGAAGTAATTACAGTGTTTAAAAGATGAGGCGGGCATTAATAACAGCTGCTTTTTTCAGAGGTTCAGCACCTCTGAAAAAATCAAGCCTCTTGATTTAAGTATCTAGATTTGGCAGAGTAGCAACCAGGCATTTTGGCACCCAGTGCAGGTCGTGTGTACAGCATCCTCTCCACACTTTTATATAACATTACTTCCATTTGATTTGCCACCTTGTATGCAAAAGACCCCATGCCAGTGCACTGCTGGCACTGCCTTTGCTATGATACTAACATTTGGATACATAACTACAGGTTCCCACATCTGAACATTTTGGCCATACTTGCAGTGATGATGCTGGTAATGAACAAGATGATATATATGAATTTATATTCAGACAGTAGTAAAGGAAATAGGAAGAATTGTTTCTGTTCTAGGGTCTAGTCTGAAACCCCACAGAAGTCAATGGAAATCTTTCCATTGGCTTAAATGGGCTATGGATCAAATCCTTGTTAGCTTTCCTTTTATAGATTCATTACTTCCTCTCCTCTCTATTGCTCAATTTGCTTTCCCCTGATGTTTGAACCTTTTTCCAAATATTGCTAATAAATCTGTATAAAGTTTGGCCTTCAACTGAGCCTTTATTCCAGAGCACATCGTTGCATTGTATTGTTTTGGAAACTGTTCATAAAAATGAATTGCGTGGTAATAGCACAATTGTCAATATATGTAGGTTGCAGCATACCCCTTGTGGGTAATTGTGGCAAATAACATCTCATTTCCAGGAAAGTTTCAAAACTTTCATTTTCAAAGAAGTAACATTAATTATCACAGTCCAGATGATTTGTTTCATTTCTCCATATTTTCACCCTTTTGTCCCCACCCAGTGGAGCAGGTAGGAGCCCTAAATGATTGGATTTTATAGCAAGAACTAATTCATAACTATTATGCTCATGTATTTGTTTGGGAGTCATGCCCTTCTGCATTGCAGAGTAGTAGCGGAGCTGCCCTTTCACCAGTGCTCCAGACCAATGGCTTCCAATAACAACCAAGGTCGCTGTCACTCTGGTGGGGATTTAGCCAACAGACCTACATAGCTATGAAGACGCTAGCCATGTCTATCTAGAGATGGTTGGGAATTTTCCAGTTGAATGGTTTTTCAGTGTAAAATCTGTTTTGTGGAAGTCAAACTGTTTTGCAGATACCTACAAGGTTTTTTATAAACATTTAATCAGGAAGTGATTCGCCAAGTTAAAATTACTGGTTAAAATGCGTGAGAGAGGCTGAGAGTGGTTGCCCACTCCAGAACAGCCAATAGATCAGTGAAGAGGGAAGTCACCAGAGATATAGAAAACCAAATTTCTGCCTCATTTGGGCCAGAGGCTTGAACTTCACTCTCTTATATCCCACAAAAGCAACCTATATCAATTAGTAGGGTATTCTGGAGTAGGTCTCATTCAATCCCTCCTGTTGTCATTGTCCCACTATGTTTAAATAACTAGTGACTTTTCAGAATAGAAACTTAAATCTCACTCCCACACCTGCCAAATGAGTGCCCTGATCATTAGGCTATAGAGTCACCCTTCCCAGCTCAGTGAATATTTAACTATTTATATACCAAGTGGAACAGCTCCAAAAACCAGCTCATGGAATTCGGGAATGGTTCCAAATGACTGTAAGAGAGCCAACATGGTGTCCATCTTCAAAAAAGGGAAGAGGGATGGCCCTGCAAACTACAGACCAGTTGGTCTGACTTTGGTCCTGGGTAACATTTTTTAAAAATTTGTTAAGGAGGACATCAATTATAAGCTGGTAACCAATGGGTTGGTAAGAAGCAACTGGCATGGCTTTGTCAAGGGTAGATCACGCCTGACAAACCTGGTGTCCTTCTATGACCAGGTAACTAAACATCTGGACGAGGGACATGAGGCTGATGTCATTTACTTAGACTTCAGTAAAGCCTTTGATTCTGTTTACCACAGGATTCTCTCAACCAAACTGGAGGGTACTAGGCTGGACCAGTCTACAGTGAGGTGGGTGGACAACTGGCTTAGAGGCCAATCCCAGAGCATTGTATTCGATGGGATGACCTCATCCTGGAGGGCTGCCTCCAGTGGTGTCCCCCAGGGATCAGTGCTTGGATCCGTGCTCTTTAACATATTTATTAATGACCTGGATAAGGGGGTGGAAAGCTCAGTGATTACATTCGTGGATGATACCAAGCTGTGGGGAAACGCAGGCACATCAGAGGATAGGGGTAAAGATCGAGGACAACCTTAACAGACTGGATTTATGGCCTGAATGGAATCAGATGAGGTTTAACAGGGAGAAGTGCAAGGTTCTTCATCTGGGTAGGAAGATCCTTCACCACAACTACACAATGGGTGGTGGTCAACTGGCTGGCACAGCATCTGAATGGGACCTGGGGGTTATAATAGACTGGAGGACGAACATGAGCCAACAGTACAATGAGGTTGCCAGAAGGGCAAACAGAACTCTAGCGTGCATCAGCCAATGTGTGGTCAATAGACCCAGGGAGGAGCTCCTCCCTCTCTATTTGGCATTGGTGAGGCCACAGCTGGAGTACTGTGTCCAGCTCTGGGCACTACACTTCAAGAAGGATGTGGGCAAGCTTGAGAGGGTACAAAGAAGGGCCATCCATATCATTAGGGGCCTGGAGCATAGGCCCTATGAGGAGAGACTCTGGGAACTGGGTCTGTTCAGTCAGGGTACGAGAAGGCTGAGAGGTGACTTGATAGCCGCCTATAAGTACGTGGCTCAGGGGTGAGCATCAAGATCTAGGGGAACAACTCTTCAGGAAGGCACCTCAAGGGAGGACAAGGAGCAATGGGCATAAGCTAATAGAAGGTAAATTCAGGCTGGGCTTAAGAAAAAGCTTTTTCTCTGAAAGGGTCACCAGAATCTGGAACACATTCCCAGCAGAGGTGGTGCGGCCACCATCCTTGGAGATGTTCAGGATAAGACTGGACAAGCACCTTGCTGAGCTTGTCTGAGCCCAATAACTTCCTGCCCATGGCAGGGGACTGGACTTGATGATCTTGCAGGTCCCTTCCAGCCCTATGATTCTATGATTAAAAGAAGAAACTGAAATTTCCTACCACCACCCCCAGCCCACTAGGGTTCCAGTAGGCTGGGTGAAGGCATTCATTTGAGGCATGGAAAACTTATGTTCCAATCCCTGCCCTGAATAAGGCAGAGGAACTTTAATAATTGTATCCAAGGTGAAAACTTTCCAAAGGTCCTGTTTTCAGCCCAATTGAGAATATGAACATTTTTGAAAGGGTAAAAGTTTTCAAGGAATGGGAACATCTCAAAATCTCAAATAACCCCTCTGCATTAGGAAGGATGGATACACATCTCATTTTTTAATATTTAATTTTCATAAATATTGAGTTAAATTCTGTTCAGAGTTAACCCAGGGAAGCACACAAATATGTAGAAAGGCTTTATGAAGACCTACCACTTCAAAAGAAGCTGGTTTAGGAGTCATGACCCTACTTTTTGCAATAAGTTATGTATCATGAGCTTACGTAATTGGCAGCAGATAACATATCACACTCCCAGCTCTATGTCCTTGGTTCTACAACAGTGTAAATTGAAATATTTGCTAACTGCAAAACTGATGGAGCCTAACAACTAAAAGTGTTTTCATTGCCAAAGTGATGTTTGTACCAAATCATTTCCCATTATACTGCGTTAATGGTACTAAATTCATTTTAATACATGTTTGGGCTATTCAGGTATTTCTGAATAAAATATCAGTTTCTGAATAGTACTAATTTCAATGAACTAGGAATACCAGAGAGCAAGATAAAAATATACTTTCCTTAGTAAAATTTCATCACAAAGCATTTGTTAGAAAGCGCTAATTTTTTACCTTGTTCTTCCTCCATTATTCATCAATTGATTTACCTGCTGCATAGATTATGGATTCTCGGGGGTAGGAACTACCTTTTTTATTTGTTCAATGTGTAATGTAATAAGGACCAGAGCTAAAATTCAAACTGGTTCCTTCATTGCCTCTACTAAGCACTGCAACACTTAAATATTCCTCCCCTTGCTCTGGAGGGCAATTCAATTCACTTAGGTTACAGGCCCCTAGGATCCCCTCTACAGTCAACGGAGAGACTTGAAAGACACTTACGGATGATTCAGATTTAGATGCCTAGGCACTCTGTGCTCAGAGGGGGAGAAATATGTGCCCCTAGAGGGCTATTCTAAAAGCCCAGAGGTGCCTAGTGGTAGACATTAGGACATACTAAGCTGTGTATGAATGCCCACATGCTGGCACTTTGGTATTTGAATTACACTGTCCATTAGGCATCTCTGTTCCATTGTGATTCACAACGTCTACTTCCAGTTTGAAAGAGAGCTGCCTAATGACATCTGAGGATTGGTGGTGGTACCCATCTTTAGGCCGGTAGCCTAGGAAACATAAGGACTCGTGACCAGAACGACCCTCCCAGGCCAAGTCCTGGCTGCTGCGTTCACAGGCAGCCATTTCACTAACCATTCCAGTGACCACCTTTACACATGTTTAGGCTTGGCAAATTCCATTTTTATTTTTCAATAATTTTGATGGCTAAATTGAGGTTTATCTTTAAACATTTCGTTCTATTTTTATCAATTTAAATTTTCAGGATTGCGCAAAATTAGGGGTGGGGAGCGACAAGTTAGTAATGACAATATACTGGTAAAAGCTTTATAAAATCACATGTCAAAATATAAAAAGTAAATATCCATAAATCAATAAAGCATACCTGCTTTAAATCATTCCTTTCATTTGGTAGTACATTCGTAGAGACTTTGCTCTCACAGAATGGAGTGCAGGGGCAGGGGCCAGACTAGGCCCAGCAGGAGTTTGGCACCCTGCCCTGAGTACACAAGGACCAGGCCAGGCTCAGCAGGTGTTGGCTACCCCATCCCTGGCTGGGACCTGGGCAGAGTGAGTGGCTGGCAGCACCATACTCCCGGCTGCCAACAGCCCTGCCCCTTGGAGGCGGGACCCTGTGGCATCATCCCCTCCTCCAGACTCTTTTGCCAGCAGCCAGCATCCAACCAACCCCCACTCCCAGCACAGCCCTCCCAGCATGGCCCCCAGCTCCTGCACTGGCTGCCTGAGCCGCTGCCAGAGGAGGAGCATGTGGGCAGTGCAGGCCAGGCTCCTCCTGCCCCACCTGCAGCAGCTGCCATATGTGTGCTTGTGCACACAGCACCCCCATCCCAGATATCCTTATCCCCGTCCTGGATTTTTTTTCCTACATCCCCATTCTATAATTTTCTATTCTTACTGATGGAAATATTTTTCCATGTGTCAGTGAGTGTGGATTTAAATAGACATTTGTCGACATTAGTGATAAAGATCAAATCCTGCCAAACCCATGCATGTTCCAGCTTAAATTTATCTTCTTTGACCCCTGGTGACTAGTACTGTATGTGACATTCGAAACAGGTTCTTATGAATTCCTTTAACAGTAGCACTAATACTTCCTTGTCTCTACTAAATATACCCACCCTATTATTTCATTAGTCTTTTTTCATTGCCACATCACACTGACTGCACATGACCATCCAGTCAATATTGCTTATATCTTGTATCTTGGTATTTTTCCCAAACTACATGACCTAACTGCACACACAAGCTGCATGATTAAGCTTCATACCACTCCACAAGGTTATCTAATGCTTCCTATCAATAATCCAGGCTTCCTTATTGGCAGTACCACCCATCTTTGTATCAGCCACAACTTTAATGAGCATACATTGCGTTCTTGTACCAAAGGTTGTTAAAAAAAATATTAAACAGCATGGGTTCCAAGATCAATTGCTCGAAAACACCACTACTATCCTCTCCACCCTGATAACTCCCAAATTTTGATAGTGTCCAAATTCATATTCCACTCCAGGAAATATAGTTCCTCTATTTTATTGCTTAGACTGCCTATACTGGTGAGCTAATAATGCAGTAATTTCTATCCTGACTTATCAGAACTCCCAGCTGAAATATGCACTACCAATTTACTGCTGGAAATACCTGCTTGACTTCCATTTTCATCAAAATTATTGCAATCTATTTCTCTTCCTATCTTTGATGAACCTTGTCAGTAGCTACATTCTCATTTAGCCCATTTTCCTCCTCTAGTATAATTCTTCCAAGAGTTTAGATATAGCTGGTTTCTCTCAATCTTCTCCCCAGCTTCCTAGTTTTAAAATTTTGTTAGTAAACTGGATATTTCCCCATTGCCTCAAGTGGAACCCATTACAGATAAAAAGTCCTCTCTCTGTGAATGTCTGCTAGTGGTCAAGCATCCCAAAATCTTACTGATAGCACCAATCCTAAGGCACCATTAATCTTCATTATCTTGTCATCAAAGTTCCCTCTAAGGTGCACATGTGCGCAGCCGCACACAAATAAAAGGCTGGCCACGCACAAACTTTTTTAGGCCGCGCACCCACCGGGTTAGGACCTGGGCTGCGGTGTGGGACACAGAAGGAAAGCTCCACCCTGAGGCGCAGGCAGAGGCGGGAGCCTGGCACGGGCTCAGGGAGCCTGGCCCTTTGCCTCAGGGAGCAAGGAGGCACGTGGAGTCAGGGTCGGGGAGTGGAGCAGTTCCCTGGAGCCGGCAGAGCCCACCGAGCAGTTCCCCAGAGTCGGCAGAGCCTGCGCCAGCCTCCATCCCTGCCTTGTTTCACCTCAGGGAGGAGCCACTGCCTGCCCTGAGTGAGGCTCCACCGGCCCCCGGGAAGTACCCCCACCCCC
>NW_005842928.1:474164-496608 GCF_000455745.1 Alligator sinensis
CCGCTGCCTGCCCCGGGTGAGGAGTGAGGAGCTTACCTTCAGTAAGTGTCCCACACCCCATGGAAGCGGCACGCTCACAGACCACTACTCCTTAGAGGGAACATTGCTTGTCATGCCTGTGCCCTGTTCCTCATAGGACATGCAGAATCCTACTGAAGATCACATGAACTTATGCTTCTTTAAATGCCTTCCCCAGCCTCGTGCAGTTTGCTTCGATGTCAATGAATACCTGGCTATATCATCTGCTCTAACATGAATCATCATCAGTGAGTTATTTTCTGCTCCCATCAGGATCATCTGTAACATCAGGTCCATGTCATATACCTTGCTCCCAAGTGCATCCTTCTGTTTTGTGTCTTCCCTTATTAAAGTTCTGTTAATTCTTCCTAAGAATGAGTCTCAAATATTCACACTTGTTTTTCCTAGTTTTATTATCAATCCCTGGTCTTTTTTCCTTTCACTCTTCCTTCTGTCTGCAAGTCATATTATTCTCCCTAGTGATTAATGCACTCAGCCATAAAGTGGTATGGGATTTGAATGTCACATCATCTATTTCCCAAAACATCCTAACCACCAAGCTATACAACAGGCTAGATAAGGACACCCTCCACCTCTCATTTTGAAGCTGGGTCACTGGGCATCCAAGAGTGCAAGTGTCAGAAAACAAGGAGGCAACAAGGAGCCTGCCTCAATGGCCTTGGAAGGATGCATGGAGGGAGTCCTGAGTTCCAGTCTCTGTTGTTAGGGTTATTCTTTCTTTTTCACAAATGTGACAAATTGGAGAGAGTCCAGTGGATGATTTGGGGGCTGAGACTTATGACGAGAGGCTGGGGGAACTGGGCTTATTTAGTCTAGAGAAGACTGAGAGGGGATTTAATAGCATCCTTCATCTACCTGAGTGATTTGAAAGAGGATAGAGCTAGACTGTTTTCAGTGGTGGCAGATGACAGAACAAGGAGTAATGGTCTCAAGTTGCAGCAAGAGAAGTTTAGGTTAGATATTAGGAAGAACTTTCTCACTAGGAGGGTAGTAAAACACTGGAACAGGTTACTGAGAGAGGTTGTGGACTCTCCACTCTTGGAGGTTTTAAAGACCTGGCTAGACAAAGCTTTGGCTGGGATAATCTAGTTGGGGATGGTTGTGATTTGAGCAGGGGGTTAGACTAGATGATCTCCTGAGGTCCCTTCCAACCCTGACTTTCTATGATCCTATGATTTTAATGATTGTGTAAATGTAAAGTGCACATACAGTCCCAGAAGCAGGGGCTAGAACCAGGGACCCTTGGAAGAGCTACAGCCACAAGGTTACAGTCAGGCTCCTTCTTGCTTACCCTGAGTGTTGCCTACACATCCTAAATTAGTGTTGTCAATTTGATCAGTTTTTCTTATTATTTAAATTAAGTGTTTACATTACTGTTATCTTATCAGATTCAGTTGCAATTGGCCTCAATTTTTTACAGTAAGGACACTAAAAGACTTAATTGCAAAATGCTGAGATTTAAAGAATTTTCAGGAAATTGTGTTAAATAACATTCATGCCAAGTTAAACTTTCTATATGAGTATGGCAAAATCAGAAAATAAAAAATTACATCACTTTAGTAAGGCACAGTTAATTAAGCAGCGTAGGCAGTGCACTTTAAATCCAAAGACTCTGATTTCCAAACAACGCCCTTTATCATACCATTCTAGTTTTACTAGTTGACCTATCATGTTAAACCTGCTAATGTGCATCAGCTACTTAGATTCGTTTTAACAAAAAAAGCTTTACAGATAGCTAATACAATTTGCAATTTCACCTTAAACCAAAACATGTTCTTTCCAAGACTCTGTATTAACTTTGTGTTCTTTGTTTCTCAAGGACTCCCTATATTAGTCATGTACTTCTCGTGTTTTAGAACTTTGTTTGTTTTGTATGCTTATTTTTAGTTTGCATGGCACTTCTTAATTAATAATACTCTTACTTTTACCCTCTATTTACACTCTGCAGCCTTTTATTTACCCTAAATCTTTATTTTTACCAACATTTATATTCCCTAAGCAATTTTTTGAAAGGGGACGGAGGGGGAATGTTTTAGGTAACATTAAAGAGAAAGATGGGCAATGATGCTTATGTTTTGCATTTGTGCCTGGTGCCTGGTTACAACACTTACCCAGGAAGTGGGCGACCTAAGCAAAAATAAGGCTTTCTCTTGTTCTCCTTTACATTTGAAAATGAATTCAAGCTGACTGAGAGTATCATTTTTATGTGAAATTCACTGATGGAAGGAGTTGAATACAACAGTCAGGACAAAGCATAGGCCTCAGAATGGGGTGGGCCACCCAGGCCATGGCCCAACCAACTTTTAGCATGTTAATGTATATAACCCACAAATGCATAATTGTCATTCTGGTTAAAACTGTATAGCTATTTTTAACTGCATAGCTAGCTAAATTAACGTACTAAAAGTTGGTTGGGCCATGGCTCAGGTGGCCCGCCCCATTCTGCAGCCTATGGGACATAAGAAATAATTCAAAGGGATCTAGAAAGAATAGAAGGATGGGGACAAAGTTTGATAAACCTTGGAAAATTCAACCTAATATATTTAGGGAAAAGGGATTCAATACTATCCCATATTATTCATTACAAGGAAGAAACATGAGATACCATAGTGCTGAAATAGGCCCAGGATTAAACTTTCCCTTCAAATCTGGAAGTTGCAGGGTCACCCGGCAAGTAAAACCAAGCACTCTTTAACCTAATACACAAAGGCATTGCACTTCAAAGCAGGGAGGTTAAATCCTTCTCCATATGGCCCTAGGGTATCTGCACCAAGAATGCTGCTTTTGTTCTGGGCACCACATTCTCCCAAAGATATTTGACAAGCCAGAGGGAATTAACAGAAAAACAAAAACAACAAAAAACAACCTAAAGCAGTGTTTCACCAGCTTTTGATTCCTGAGGCACACTTTTTCCAAATTAAGATTACAGGCACGCTTCACCCTTACACCCAAAAAGGTGGGGGGTTTTCCCCAAACATATAACATATTCCTTTCTTCTGCCAAAGGAAATCATGTCAGTGTTGAGTGGTACTGTTAAAAAAAACTCCACAACTTTCCTGGATTTTGCAACACCCCAGCTGAGAATCACTCATGGAGACTGAAAATCTTTAAAGACATGGAGGGGGGGTCTTGAAGCTAAAAGAGATGAGAATCACTGATCTAGCTGGTGCTATTTATTGTGCCCTGCTCTTTCCACTGTCTGCCCCCTCCCAGCCCCTGGTCTGTACCTCAGGGGGCCAGGGCAATCCTCACTGCTGAAGCTGCCCCTGCAAAATCTCCCATGCTGGTGACCACCCCTGCAGCCCCTCCTGGGAGTGCGGGAGGAGTGGAGGGGATGAACTGGGCTGCATAGCACATCTCCATCTGTGCGTCGGTCTGCTCACAGCAGAGCACGCTGCTGGGAACACGAAGGGAACCAGCAGAGAGGCTGCCTGGAGGTGAGATAGGGTGAGACAGAAGTCCCAGAGGAGCAGCCACAAGTGCCACTGGAGTAGCTGGGGCAGGCACAGGATGCTGAACAGGGGAGGATAGTATTTTCCTCCTCACACATAGGGATCTTTCAGCACACTTCCATTGCTCTCACAGCGCACCCTTTGGGAATCACAGACCTAAAGGATCGAGGGCTGGAGAAACTGACTTACAAACAAGAGCTAATGATCTACTGATTAGCTCAAAGGTGACAAAGGTTAACACCCTAGAATTATACGAAAAGTAAAAAATAGCAAAGATGGACAAATTTATCCAGTGGTGGAAGCACCCTTTGCTTGGTACTTTCATAACCAGCTAGGACAAATGCTATAAAATGTTCTGCAAGTTATAACCTAGCATTGGGCAAGGAAATTGGCTGAATGATCTAGGTGTCTTCCATCTTGCTATCGTGCCGAGGACTTTAAGCTAGGTTCACAGAGGGACAGAGACCAAAGTAAGGCAACCTAGATAAAAGACTAGGAAGAGGAGATATCATGAGGAATATTAATGAGACTGGAATAGGGAAACTAGCGGGCCAATCAGCTAGTCATCTAAGATGCTTAAGTACTAATGCAAGCATGGGAAATAAACAGCAAAAACTAAAAGTCTTAATATGCAACAGAATTATGATCTACCTGGGATAACTCAGGCTCAGTTGAATAGTTCCCTTGACTGGAACGTTTGTCATGGATGGGTATAACTTGTTCAGGAAGGAAGGCAGGGGAAAAAAGAAGGAAGTATCTACACATAGATGAAAGATAAATATAGTTATTATGAAGTATAGAATGAAGAGGGACTGAACTGTTGAAAGACTCTGGGTTAAGATAAAAGGGGAAAATAGAAAGGGTGATGCCATGGTAGACCACCAAACCAGGTAAATGACGCTTTTTTTAACAACCAACTGAATGATCTACATCACAGAACCTGTTTTTATGGTGGATTTTAGTTACCATGATATCTGCTGAGAGGAGAACAGTAGTTAAGAGACAGATGAGAAAAATTTTGAATTGTGTTAGGGACAATTTTTTGTATAGGAGAAAACAATATGGTGTAGAGGAGGAAAAGTTCTTGTTTAGTTGCTCACTAATAGGGGAAATTGGCTGAGAACATGAAGGAGGAAAACAGCTCGGGTGACAGTGGTCATGAAATTATATAGTTCACAATCCAAAGGAAAGGAAAGAGCAAAGTAAAAACATTGAATTACAAAAAAAAACCCCACCAACCCAGTTAACAAATGAAGAGAACTGGAGAGCAGAATCCCATGGGAGACTGGTCTAAGGGGAAAAAAAGAGTCTAAATGAGTTGGTGGTGCCTTAGAAGAGGCAATATTAAGGGCTATCCGGATGTAAAGGAAGGACAGAAAGCATAGCAAGAGACCAGCTTGGCTGAACCAGTGAACTCTTCAAGTAGTTGAAATTCAGAAAGGAATCTTACAAAAAGTAAAAGTATAAGCATAAAAGTATATTACAAACATGCAGAGACAAAAATCAGGAAGGCCAAGGTACAAATGCAGAGACAACTGGCGGGAGACATAAAAGACAATGAAAAAGCATTCTATAAGTATGCTAGAAATAAAAGGAAGATCATGGAAACTGTAAGCCCATTGCATAATAGAGAGAGAAAGATGATCATGGATGATGCAGAGGAGACTGATGTCCTTACAATACTTTAGACTTTACAAAAAGTGTCCATTGTCAGATGGCAAGCACAGATAGCAGCAAAGACAGGAAAGCAGATAATCAGCCTACAGTGGGAAAAAACAGATTAGAGATTACTTATAGAAGACGATTGTTTCTAAATCTAGACCTCCTAGAAAGCACAAGAAATTGGCTAAAGTAATGGCAGAATTGCTGGCTATCATGTTTGTAAACTCATGGAGATAAAGTAAGGTCCCAGATTAGAAAAGGGCAACATAGTGTCCATTAGGGGTATGCAAAGCGGGCCCTATTCAATTTGGATTCGGCCTAAATCAGGGACAGTGACTCAGTTCGTTGATTTGGATCACTGTCCCTGATTTGCTTCGGCCAAAAGATTCGATGCTGATTCAGAGAATCAGCGATTCGGACATACACACAGCTTTAAAAGTTTTTTCTACATACCTTGAAGTAGCAGGCATGGCTCATGATCACTGCAATGCTGGGGCACATGGAGCATCCCACAGGAGTGTGGAGGGGTCCTCTGTGTGCTCGGCGGCAAACCCGGAAATGGACTGGAAGTACCAGCATGCTTCTGGTCCACTTCCAGGTCTGCTGCCGAGCACGCGGGGGAACCCCCCGTGCTCCTGTGGGACCCTTCATGCACCCCAGCATCACAGCACTCCCGAGCCCCTGCTACCTAGAGGTATCTAGAAAAAACATTTAAAGCTGTCTCTATGTGCGAATCTCTGAATCTCTCCAAATCGATTCGGAGGGTTCTGATTTGATTCAGAGAGATTAAAGGGTTCTCTGATTTGATTCAGTTTTGGAGATTTGGCCACCAAATCGGGCCAAATCTTTGTCAAATCAAATCAGGGACCAAAGCTTCAGACAACCATAGCATCCATCTTTAAAATAAAGGGAACATGAGACTACAAACCAGTCAGTCCAAATTCAATACCAGGAAAGATGCTATCTTTAAAGAGTCTGTTTCTAAGCATCTAGAGGATAATAAGGTTATAAGGAAGAGCTGACATGGATTTGGGAAGACCAGTCATGCTTAACCAACCTGGTTTCCTTCTGTGACAAGGTTACTGGCTTTGGTAATATGGGGAGAGCTCTACATGTGATATACCTCACCTGTAGAGAGGTTTCTGACATTGTCTCCCATCACATTATTGGAAGTAAACTAAGGAAATATGGTCAAAATGAAATTATTATAAAGTTACATGACTGATTGGATTATCATGTTCAAAGAATAGTTATCAAGGGCTTAGAGTCAAACCATGAAGAGGTATCAAGTGGGCTCCCTTGATATCAGATGGATCCAGTACTGTTCATGGAGGATAGAATTGTGACGATGCTTAGTTTTTTTTAAGACCACAGCAAGATGGATGGGATAGCAGATACTTTGGAGGTCAGGATTAGGATTCAAAATGACAGTAATATATTGGAAAAATAGTCTGCAATAAATCAGATTAAATTCACTAAGGACAAGCACAAAGTACTGCCTTTAGGATGAAACAAATGAACAAGCACAAAATAAGGAATGGCTGGCTAGGCTGCAGTATTTCAGAAAAGGATCTTGGGGTCATAGTGGATTACAACATGAATATGAGGCAGATTTGATTTATATGCCATGCTTTCCAACAAAGGCTCAGGGGAGTTTATAGAAGAAAGCAAAACAATTTATAAAATAAACATACAAGAGAACAAAATAAAACAGGAAAAGCAAAATAACTTATAAAAGCTGTGTGATATTATTGCAAAAAGCCTAAAAGTATACTGGGATGTATTAACAGGGGTATCATAAATAGGGATCTACTCAATTCAAGGCAGGGGCTGGCCAACTTGTGGGGAGATCACGGGCCCTGCAGCCATTTTCATGGGCTTATCGTGGTGCCCCCCTATTCCTCTGATTGGCAGAGGTCACCTGGTGGCCCCAACCCCACTGCTGATTGGTAAAAAGGGCTGTCCATCATACAGCCCCACCCTTCACTGCTGATTGGGTGGAGAGGGGCAGGACTGCATAACAGGCAGCCCTCTCAGCCAATCAGTGGTAAGGAGTGGGGCAGCAGCTATTTTACCTGCTCATTTTCATGTGGGCAGACCCATTTGGACTATTGGCTTCCATTGTGGTGCCAGCACTTTATTTTTAAAGTGTTTTTCCTTCAGATTTCACAGAGATAGACTGATTTCACAATTTCCATGAGATCTGTGAAGTCGCAATTTGAATAGGTCCCTAGTCATAAGCAAGTCACTGGAAGTGATTCTTCTTCTCCAGTGATTCTCAATCAGGGTGTTGTGCCACCCTGGGGTGCCTTGAGATCTTTTGCAGTGAGGCAGTGGGAGACCATGCAAGTAGGAGTGTGAGTCACTTTAAATAAAATAGATAATCTGAACATATAATGTGTATATATTCCTCAGGGGTGCCACGCAACACTAGCACTGTTGGTGTACAAACACGATTCACAAGATAAACCCAGAGATTTCAAGTAAGAATACAATGTGTTAAACACATTCTGACCTGTTGTGTCCTTCTGAGCTCTCTGCAACTGCAGAATTGCTCTTTTTTGTGTATGCAAAAAACAACTGAACATTACAAGCTGGCATTTTCTGAGGGGTGGCTTGAGTCTAAAAAGGTTGAAAACCACTGTTCTACTCTATTCAGTAATGGTAAAGCCTCACCTGGCATACTGTGTCCAGTTCTGGGCACTTCACTTCAAAAAAGATGTGGACAAATTGGAAGGAGACCAGAGGAGAGCAACAAAATAATGATGAGTAATCTAGAAAGCATGACATGTGAGAAAAGGTTGCAATAACCAGGATTATTTAATCTGAATAACAAAAGACTGAGGGGGAATTTGTTAAAAGTCTTCAAATACAAAAAGGGTAATTATAAAGAGGATGGTGATCAACTCTTCTTATCTTGTCCTCTTTGGTCACAGAGAAGTAATGGGCTTAAATTGCAAGAAAGGTTATTTAAATTAGATATTAAGAAAAATTTTCTAACTCAATGTATGTAATGTATTCTACTAGAATACATTAGCTAGAGACATTGTAGAACAGGTTAGCCATGCATTTGGCTGGGGTGATTTAGACAGAGGTGTCCCTGCCCTAAGCAAGGGCTTGTACTAGGTCTCCTCTCAACATCCCTTCCAACCTTACTTTTCTATGATGATGTCTAAGAATATTTGCAAATAGGGTTCTAGACTCAAAGGTAACAAGTGACTCTGAGTTCCTCAGCAGCTAGTTTCTAATCATGAAACATTCATTATGAAGCCTTATTTTCAGAAAGCCTGAGTTCCTCTCTTCTGAAAATCAGTCCTTTCTACATGTCACAATTTGGGCACTCCAAAATGGAATCATTAAAAATTATAAGTGAGTTGCTTTTTTAGAATATGTCCACAATTTTCAAAAGATGGCCATGTTCTCAGAAGTATAATTCAAATTCCTTCCCACTTTGAGCTAGAGAACAACAATGCCATGAAGAAGTGTGTGTTTATATTTATTCAAACCAAACACACATTTATCTTCTGCCTTATAAAGGACAAGTACATAAAATACAGAGGAAATGGCAGAAAAATACAAAAATAAGTTTCAGACTGAGATTATAGAAAAGGGAGAGGAGTTCTGGTCAGAATCATATGATAACACTGCAGTTACAAATTGGCAAGAATATCAATGGGGAATTATAATCAGATACTTCCGTAACCAGTCACAGAAAACAAACAAGTTTCAGCTGGATCTAATTTATGCAGAGAAGAGTGTGGTTAGATAGACAAACATGCACAAGGTGTCCCGGGTTATCGCTCCAAAATTAAACTTTTCTACATTCAAATTTGTGTAACATTTTAAAGGATTTTTAACAGAGAAATCCTGCTGTCCAAGTAAACCATTTCTCAAAGCATTTCTAGAAATCTCAGCATGACAAGCCAAAGAGAATTATCTATGAAGGACTGTGATTCTTGCAGCAAATAAACACTCATACCCTGATTAAGTTAACCAAGTCCTTCAAATGACTGATGTTATCCAAAAAAGGATATACTGAAAATGAAAAGAAAAACAACCAATCTCCATCGACATAATTTGTTATTAATTATTGATTACACAATAGTGAAGCCAGATCTAGAATCAAAATCAAACAAGAACAGCAGTTACACAGTAAATATAATGATTTGCAAGAAATACTCCAAAGCAGCACTTGTCTGTGGGGGTTAATTTTTAATTCTCCGATTACTGATAATATTATGCTTCATCCATGATTATTTTCTCTCTGGGAAAAATCTTTTGATATTAATTTTAAAATGAAGTATTTCTAAAAGGGCATTCATTACCAGTAGAAATAAAAATTGCACACAAAATAAATAAGGAAATTTATTGCAATGCATGTATTAGGGTAAAAAATTTAATGGTTAGATTACAAAATGTGTGTGGCCACTTTACATAAACAACAATGTATTAAGATACAGTAATGCAAACCATTTTTTTAGAAATGGATACCACTTTTTACGAAAACAAATTCACCTCTAGGTTACAACTTTGCATTGTGTCACAGTAGCAATGATCAAAAATCATTACCACCTGGTGGTTATTAAGTGAAATGCATTAATGATCTCAGTGAAGTCTCTAGTGGGCAAGTGTAAGCATGAGAGAAACAACAAACCTAAATGTAACCCTGGATGGAGATGTGAACAAAGAGGACAAAAATTGTATCAGCACAAAGAACAAACTACTCAGCCATCCCCAGTGGTCTCCTGACACATTAGGGCAAAAACCTGCTGAGCACAATATGTGGAATATGCCCAGAACACATAACAAGAGGAAATTAACAGCTCAAAGATGTGCATTCAAATGGTAATGAAGTGAGAGGTGCCATCAATAATCAATAAGGAAATGCAAGCAGCAGAGACTAAAAAAGGAAGCCTGGGACAGGGTGTGAATTTGTTTTAACAATAATGGATTTTTTTTTAATGAAAAAGTTATTTGTATTTTTTGAAGAATGTTTTTGCTTGACTTTAGCACTTTCATTTCAGTGGTCTGAGATAAGATATTCACAACACAGACACAGTTAATCCAAAGCTTTCTGACTCAAGGCTTCCAGTAATCCAAAACAATGTAATGTCGCCCAGCATCTAGTGCCTTGAAAATTCCGCATTAGTCGAAACCTTGACTGCATGAGCTTATTCAGTGTCTCCCATGACATTTGGATGATCAAGGTTATAGTGTACTGAGTGAGTCACATTAGATAAAATAGTTCATCTGAACATATAATGTGTATATATTCCCCATTGACATTTTTAAGATAAATTTACAGATTGTGCATCTGTACACATGTTCATGGCACTATCAGCCTGACAGTGAGATAGACCATACACATAGGCAGAAGAAAATATAAGAACCTCACACTCCTACCTGCATGGTCTCCCACTGCCTCACAGCAAGCAGGTGAAGTAAAGCAGGGGCTGCATGCCTTGCACTTCTCAACCTTGCAGAGATTTGGGTTTGGAAAGCTACCACTCCCAAGTACAATGCCCCAGGCAACAAACCTGAGATGGCATGGAGTGCTGAGTTCCCCATCAGTTCAACTCTGTCCCCCATAATGCACACAAAGCATTGAACGGTGAAGTGTAACACACAGGCTAGACCCCAGTAATCTGGTGCTTTGCTGTTGAACCCTATAATGACAATTATCAATCTAGAGTTACATGGTGATACATCTAAGTAGCACACAACAGAGAAAAGTCTCAAAGCCCTTACCTTTTCAAAACAGCCAGCTTCTACTTCCTATTCATGTTGACTTCTCAGATAAGTCAGGTCAACAATATAGTACACACTACTGAATTAAATCTTGCACAGCTACTGATGAGTACATGTGAACACTGCTTCAAACATATAGTGCGTTGTATCCTGAAATAGAAAATTAGTGGGATGGAAAACAGGCATTACAGTGTAGTTATTCAGTTACTTATGCTGTCCAGTGAATGCAATGGTATTGTTAAGTGGAGAGTGAATGTTTTAAAACCGGTTATTAGCTGGAGTACCACAATAGTAGCTTAAACCCCGGCACTGAATTTGATATGACTGTTGCTATACTTATCATTCCTTGCTTTTTCAGGGTTTACATAGAAAGAAACACACTTGAGCAACTTTAATTCTATATTAAGAAAGAAGTTGCTATGGGGGAAAAATAATTCTAGAGTTGTTACAAACCTTTCACAGAGCATGCATTATAAAATGCTCCCAATTCCCACAACTGGAAGTAGAAGCATTTATTCCAGTGCCGTATATAATGACAGTATTTATATCAGGTAATTTGGGGGTACTTCCTCACTGGTGCTAGTGTCAAAGGAGCTTAATTAATTAAGACTTCTCCTTCAGAGAAAAAATAGCCCCCTATCCTCAAAAAGAAGGAAATCTTCTGATGAACAACAAAGAGCAGAGACCTATGACAGAGCCTTTCCCTAATTGATTAGAGGTTAGAAGTTAGAAACCTGGAAAAGTTCCAACTTTCCTTGAAGTCTCACCAGTGTCTCCCTCTCTCAGATGTTCTGATTTGATCCTCTGCCAAGAGTCAAACTGTGGACAGAAAGAGCAGTGGCTCTCCTCCAGGCTTTCCTCACAAAATAGCTACGTGCATATGAATGGCAAAAATGAGATACTATCTGTTTAGGAGATTTTACTGATGTTCCAAATATGTGGGCACTCCTTTAGCTTGTTTCTCCCTTGGCTGGGCCTAAAACTGCCCGTGGGAACTCCTGCTAGATTCCTTGGGTTTGGCTACTTCTAGATGAAGGAGAAGAGGAAAAATAAGTAGTGATGCTCTTTCTGATGGCTCTGACTTTGGGCATGCAACTGAGAGAGCATGTATATTAAACTGTATGGTACTCTGCTGTTCTTGCCTTCTTACACAATGAATGAAATTGTTAATAATGTTGGCATTTAAACCATCACCAATAGGCATAGGCATGTGAGGCAGCATGTTCCCATGAAAACAGAGCCAGTTTGCACCTCTTAGAGTTGTTTTAGCCTGTCTTCAGACACGTTGCAGCGCACTCCTAAATGTTTCAGTCACATTATGGAGATTTTCTTCACAGCCATGAGAGCCAAAGACTTACAGTGCTAGGGGGCAGGGGAGGAAACAGGATGACATTATACTGAAGGCACAGATTCTGGAAACGAAGAGAGCCACTTCAGATAAGTTCTGGTGTACCAGCTGCCCACATACCACTTAAAGTTAAGTCCTGAGAGCTCAATTCTGTAAGGAGATCAGCACCTCAAGAAATAACCAAAATCATTGAACAACACTGAAATCAAGCGAATTCTCAGCAATCTACACCATGCCTGACAGCAAACATTGAAGGAATCAGACCCAACCCTCCTGTCATTTTTACTAATGATTCCAAAGGGATTAGAATAAATCAGAGCCACAGATCCACCTATCCTGAACCCCAAATACCCATATGTAGTACAGCAGATAAAGAACGTCTACCTGTAGAATGCTCCTGGCACACTAGTGCCTGATCCAAACCCAGGGAAGTAAAAGGAAAATATTTCGTTGACTTTAACAGGCTTTGGATATGATATTTGTTGCATCACCTCTCTGGCATTCTACCTGAGCGATAAAGAAGGAGGAGCAAGATCTATCCCTGTAATTGGAATTGACTGTTCATACAAATAGGGTTACAGTAGATTTTTCAGAACTGCATAATCTTAGTTATAAGAAACTAAGCAGGAGTAGGTATCTGTAATATAATTAATACTATTCTATTATAGTATAAATATTATTAACTTGCACGATAAATGTGGAAAATTCCTATATGCTCATTGCATTACTGTATAAGCATACTTATAACATAATTGCATTACTTGAAAAGGCACTTAAGGTATATTCCTTAAGATATTTAAAGAATATAATATTTTCAGTATATATTTCTAATCTGCTGCAGACAGATTTTCAGATAGCATAAATTGTTCCCTTGGTACCAATAGCTATAATAATTTATACTGACTGAAGATCTTTATCCCCAGATGATTAGCAGTACCTCAAAGTTATTAAAAGAATATGTTTCCTAGTATGGTGAGTAAGGTTTCATTAATGACCGTGGCACAGAAATGAGGACTGTGCTAATGAAATTTGCCAGCGTCACGAAGTTGGGAGACGCAGTCAATACAGAGAAGGATAGGAATATCATAAAGGAATAACAGAATTATGTTAAGGACTGAAGTAGTAAGAATGGGATGAAATTTAATAGTACAAAGTTCAAAGTCATCTACTTAGGGGAATAATGAGAAATTCTGCTATATGCAAATGACTCATCACTTGGAAGCACAGGAAGAGAAAGACTTATCCATATCTTAGTCATCCATAGGATGATTATGAGCCAACAATGGGATGCAGCCATGAAAAAGGCAAATGTAATCCTAGGACATAGTAGATAAGCTATTTACAATGGAGATAGGGAAGAGTTAAGGCACTGATAAAACCTCATCTGTAATACTGTGTAGAATTCTGGTCACCTCTGATGAAGAAAAATGAGTTCAGTCTTGAACAGCTATAGAAAAGGTCTGCTAGGATGATCAGGGGAATAAAAAACCTGTCTTATGAGAAGAAACTAAATTAGCTTGACTTGTTTATCCTAGCAAAAAAATTGGCTGAGAAAGGATACGATCGCTGTCTGTAAATACATCAGAGGGTTAATACGAGGAAAGAAAAAGCTAAATGTCTTGCTTAAATGCAAGGCTGGCAGAAGTGCAAATGAAAATAAACAGACCATGAATGAATTTAGGCTGGAAATTAGAAGGTTTCTAACCATCAGAAGAATGAGGTTCTAGGACAGCCTTTCAATAGTTATTTTGCCCCCACTACTAACAAGTTTTATGATGAAGAGTCATAAATTTATAAATGGGATTATACAACGTGATTGCCTGTGATAGTCCTGTGTATCCTGTAAGATCTCACCCTAAGAAACTTCTTTAGCCATGAACTGCAAACAGAAATGTATTTGAAATGAGAATTTTAATTAAAAACAGCTTCTCTAAGCATGCTGCTGGCAGTTCCTCTCCTGCTGATAAGTCTCAACGTCAGAAATTGTTAGACTAGTATTAAAACAGGGTAAAAGCAGTGTGTGAGAGAGATGCAGGTCACCACTACACTGTAATCCCCATATGAAGCAAAAGGACAAGCTAAAAAAGGTTTCAGGGCCTTACCTTTATGTGGCCTTCACTTGCATCATGTAAGATATTGTGCTACTATTTTAATTCATAGATTTTGCCGTTGTTTTTTTCATTTGTTTTTGGCTAAATGGGGCATAATGCCAGTTAAAACTAGTTAAGGAAGAAAATATTAGTTTCTCAACTACAGTATAAACATTCTTCAAAACATTCCCTCAGTACATGTTAAACCCAGGTTTCGATTGCATTAAATAAGCATGTCAAAAAGCACCTTCCTCACCCTCACCTCAGTGGACTTCAGAAAATATTGACTTATTTTCCTAACACTTAATATTACACAGCTTCATGTACACATGCTTTCCATAGAAAACATTTGTGAATAGCTATTCTAAGCAAGTACCATTCTTTTCTTTTGTTTCAAAACTAGGTTCTGGGTAATAACTAGAAGGATTAGTATTCCCCTAGAACAATTTTGTGTAAAAAGACAGTGATAAGTACAGTTGGATTTCTGTATTTTTCATACATGTTAATATTCCAATTTAATCAGCTGCCCTTAAATTAAGGCTTGCAGATGCAATGGACCACAATAATTCATCCACAGACAAAAGTGCCTCAGACTCTGAAATTTAATATCTGAATTTAAAGCATTCACTTAATCTTTGCTAAATTTTCTTCGGAGCTCCAAGGGAAAATGGTGGGGGAAATCACATGGCTATCCTTGCCACATTTTTCCCTATTAAGATATTACATTGGTTCCTCCAAAAATAACTTTAAAATTCACAGAAAAACTGTTATGCAGTTAAAAACACTAAAGCCTGAAAGGAAATTAGCTGAGGCATAAGCTTAGAGAACCCTCAAATCAAATTGAGCCACTAAACTAACCTCAGCAATTTGGGAGAACTCCTAGCCCCATTGAATTAACTGGATTTTTTGCCACTGATTTCAATGAGGCTAAAATTTCCCCCTCTATTTCTCTTACAAATTGGCAAGAGTTCCCTATAAACGAATGAGAGTGTAAAATCAATCATTTTCAAGTGAACATTTTACTCAACCAGGTAGGTTGTACAGGTTAGAAAATAAACAAACAAAGGTTAAGCCAAGACATGACGAAAATGAAGATAAGCAGCACATGAGATCTAAAATCAGTATGTATATATAATGCAGAAAGCTGTTTCTTTCACTTACAGAAAAAAATTCAACAATTGTGTAAAATGCTGAGTAATTTCATCTGAGCATTAAATTATTTGCAGTTTCCTACATACTAGGAAAAATTAGAGAACAAATTCAACTTCCAGTTATGCCAAAGATCTTCTCTCCATCCAAGAACAGAGGCTAGTGGGTTTACACAATTTTTATGTCAATTAAAATATTCCATATAAACAATCCATACTTGTCCAAACTCATGGACTTCCACTTCCAACTCTTTCTGGGCAATGGTTTAGAAAGAAATACTGTATTACAATTTAAAATAAGCAAATTGCATCTATTTTGGAACAAGTAAAGAATGACATGCTATTCTTGAGTTGAATAGTTCATATTTGTCAAAGTCTTTCTATCTGGCTGTAGTGGTCTATTTTTATACTGTGTCAAACTTATCCAAAAAACAGCTATAGTTCTCCCTATTATTGATAAACACATTTTTCAATTGCATGAAATTAGGAGATTAGGAGGTATGTTGCTTCCAACTTTTTATGTAGGTTTAGTCATAACCCTAATATAACACTGCCAAACCCTGACCACAAAAATAGTAAAAATAAATACCAAAGGTCTGGGAAGAGAAAACCTGAGGTCATGAAAAGAAGGTAACTTCAAGGGAGTATCCTGGAAATTCAGGCTTATAAATCACCAAGGTCTGAAAGAAACAAATTTTGTATGTTGCATAATGCCATCTTATATGGCTAAAAGAAATGAACTCGTGGTGCAAATGCCAGAAAAAAATTCTCTGTCAAACTGCACAAACATTTATGTTGAAAGAAAAGTCTTCAAGCAAGCAAGTTATTTCAAGAGATGGTAAGAATACAGACAGACAGTGATAAATCATTCTGGTTTTATATTTGAAAAGGTACTTATTTAAAATAGTTCCATCATACTTAAAATGATCATTTTCACAGAATTCAAGCATGTTGTGTGTAATGCACATTTTAGTGCTGTTTCTGGCTTGGCATGATAAAAACACTTAACAGCTCAGTAGTCTGCTCAGCTCAGTTCCATATTCTAAAGTAGTCTAACATTCTTGTCTCAGTACGGTATAGCATGCCCTTACATTCTTGTTAAACTATTCATGCCTCAGTTCCACAGCTTATTAAAAACTGTTAAACCACTGCTGGATAAAATCTTTACATTGTAGGAAGTGAAGGTCACCCTCTACAAGATTATTCTACACATGATCCCTAAGGTTTTCCTTCTGAATAGATGTTTTTAATGTTACTTGTCCTCGCCTCCCTCTTCAATCAGTAATAAAATGGAAACTCAACTGTGAATGTTCATTTCAGTTGAGGAACACAGAGTGTGGGGAAAAAAAAAAGACGTTAGAAAACTGTGCTAAACTTACTGCATTTCCCAAAAGCAAAAAGGTGATGAAACTGGTTCATGGGTTTCTAATCTTCATGCCTTTTTGTGTCTCCGTTATCACACTGTTGACTATGGATGACATTTGGATACCATTGAAGCCAATCGGAACTTTGCCCTTGACTTTAATGGGGCTAAAAAGTTACCTGTACATCTCACTATGCCATATGCAGCTTTCAGTATATTGTATTTAGGCTTAAGAAACAGCATTTAAAAAATGCCCATGGTACTGTACTGATCATTTTCCACCAGTGAAGCCCATACACAATTTACAAACTTACAAGTGAAATCATCATTGGATATACCACTTGCTGATGTTTTACATTGTTTAGGTGCTATAGTTTGAAACACAAAGAACCCTGAATTTCTGTATCATCTGCCCTCATCTGACTAAACAGTGTTAGTTGATTGAACTCAGTAGCCATTGGGAAAAAAAATTCCTATACAACATACAATTTGGTATAATTCACCACAATCTTTAGTATCATTCATACAATCTCAAGATTCCACAATCTTGTCAGAAGTCTAGACTTAAGCTAACAGTGAGTACCATTCTTAAGAAAAGTCGTCTATCTACATCATAAGTAAAAAAGGTAGAAAAGTAAAAAAGATAGACTTGAACCACTCTTCTCCATGCATTTCATCTGTATTCATTATGTATAAAGTTGCAGCTTAAGTACAGCTCTGCAGGGTTCCATTTCTGGATAAGGCTGCTACCTTTTTGGTGGAGAAAACCACTCAGACAACTATAATTATACTGTATTGCCTTAGAGCCAGATCCTGAGTTCTGCAGTTCTATAATAGAATAGTGCTGGTGTTTGAATCCACATGGTTATTCCATCTTCTAAAATCTGTACACATCTCAACTTCCTCGCACCCTCTGTAAGCACTAAACATAAATACTTAGAGATCTAAGGGAAGTATTGGATAGAGGGAAGAAGGTCAAATTAGGGGGAAAGTCTAGATAATCTACAGACCTCCCAACAAAAGTGTTTCTCCAACCTGTTTGTGGCACAAATTACAATAAGTTATGCCTGAGGTATTCTCCTTCTTCTCCACCCCTTAAGATTCAGTACAGAGCAATAAAAGTATTAAATATGCTTCATCACATGTTCATGAAGTGGAAATAACAGGGGAGGGTCCAACAGGGAACACAGTGATAAACAGGAGCACAACCAAGGTCATACAAAAAAAACAACATGGGGGAAAAACATCGGAGATATCATCTAAAAGTGGAGAGGGAGGATCTGAGATAGTTCTTGAAGCAACTAGATCCTTGTGTTAAACCCTGGCTCAGGGAAACTGCTCTTCTGTAGTTGTTTAGAATGAGTCTCTTATGGGAAAAGAAACTGTTTAATTGCTGTTTTAGGGCCTGATCCAAAGCTCAGAGAAATCGATACAAATCTTTACATAAATTTTTGTCCTAACACATTAACTATATGTAACTAAAAAGATATGAGATGTGGATTTCTACCAAAACATAGCTACATGTCAGAATGTTTTACGTGGTTTTGCACTGGAAATTATACAATAGAAAACAAACATGTAACTATACCATTTCAACACATCCTCTAGATCAAAGCAGAGCTGATGTTTTTAATTTTAGCTTTTTTTGAGGTTTTGTTTTTATAAGTTGCTGAATTTATTTAGTAACCTCTAGTTAAAAAAAAAACAAACAACAAAAACACTTCATCCAAAAGCTAGCAATTACATTTATCAAGATAATAAAAACTGGAATGACACCATTTTTCAAAAAGGAGAAAAAAATTAAGACCTACACACAGGCATATATCTTTATATTTTTCTATATATATATGAGGTTAGTGACTGCTGAACCACAGACCACATGCAGAAGGGTGAAAACCACCCACAACCAGATGTGCTATTGTAAATCTCAGATCCTGAGATAATGTATTCCATGAGCTCTCCAGTGCTGAGATTCGGGAGAGTACAAGTTTTCCTTACACTTGGTTCCAGCAATGTGGATCCTCGATAAGGATCCAGTCCAAATGCTTTTGTCCTGCCAAAATAAATGCATAATCCAGTTCTCATGGCAAGATTTGACCCTTGGGAAGCACAACCATGGTTTAATGAACTGAAGGCACATCAAACTGAATGAAGTTATGAATAATGTTGGATTTATTATTAAAGGCTCTGGTAACAGATAAATCCATTAAAATAGGGCTACTTGGTTATAAACTGCAAAAAAGTGGTGAGCACATCTGTATTCAAAGGAGTGCATCACTTTGCAGTTGATTAAAACCTACAGATGACCAAAAGAATGCCATCCCTTTCCACTAAGGTGTTATTTAAATGCAAGATGAAACAGCTGTATTTGAAGTCCACAGAAGAAAAGCATAGAAACAGGCCACTGTAGCAATCACCCACTTAGCTGCTGTGCCCACACCTGAACAAAAAACACAATTCAGAAATTTCTTTTAGGCTGCAAAGATCAAACAAAGAGGGTGGAAAGAAAGCTATCTCCACATACATAAAATAAAGATGGTGATGTTTTTATAGCTTTTTCCACCAACAAAAAGTCTAGCTAAGCCCCTTGGTGCATCAGAATATCCCATTGGTTGGACACAGTGGGTTGCTACTCAGGGTTGCAAGAGCCATTTGTTTACTCAGGCTTTTGTCTCTCAGATTAGTTTGAAAAGTGTTGCTTTGAGAGTTCAAATATTTTGCTGGGGGTTTCTTTAGAGTTACCATAATTTGTTATTGTGTCAGTTTAGAAGCTTTAATTTGTGGTTTTGCATGTTGCATAACCGTACCGGGAGGTGGTGAGAGGCCCACATGAGGAGTTCAAAAATAAGTCTAACAATACAGTAAATATCTGTCCGGTAATTTACCCTGTACTGAGAGCCATGGCATGGCCATGAAGTGATTCAGTCAGGCTAGCAAATGGACATTTATTTAATGCTTTGTGTGCCTTTATGAAGAGCCTAGCATCAGGATTTCCACTTATTTATCAAAGCACTGAATAACTTTGCTTACTGTTGTCACATATGAAGGATGGACCCAGAGCTGGCTCGTGAACACAGTGCTTGAATAGGTCATTCTGGAATAGTCTATTCTGGAACAGATTAAAACGAATGAAGACCATACTGCACATAGGACCGTTTCAAAACCAGTTACATAAACATACATTCTTATGAGGCATTTAAGTTTTATTGCCTTCATTTTACAATCTGAGGCACGGAGAAATGTGCAGCCGAATATTCAGAAACATTCACCAAAGTCTTTGGAAGCTGCAGGTCCTCCACACCCTTGAAAACCAGGCAGCAGCAGGGGCAGAGCCAGGAGCAGTGCAGCGTTGCTCACTTCCACGATGTAGCTCACCGACCGGCAAATCTAGGTCCCTGCGGGCCCAATGCTGAGGTCCCCTGTGGAGTCCAAGGTGTGGCTGGAGCCTTGGGCTGGCATGGCACACCCATGGGAGCCAAGCATGGAGCAGGTGAGGAAGGGGCCCCCCTGCTTGCTGCTCTCCCTGTCTCTGGATGAATTGGGGGGAAGGGGAAGCCCCACAACCACTCGTGCATCACACCGACCAGGGACTGTTGGGAGAAGCTGCATGGGGTGCTGGGCTTGGGCAGCAGCAGTGGGTGGGTCCCAGCTCCCTCCTCCTCCACTGCCTTTCCCCTACCATCCTGGGGGCTCTGGGTGTGGGGAGAGGCTATGCACAGTTCAAGCCAGGGATGGGGTGGTAGACAGTCCCCACTTACAGCACCTACACCTGGTCAGCCAGGGACATCCAGAGGAACTGGGCAGGGAACAAGAGTGCCTGAAATGTGGGTGGGCACCTTGCCTGCTGCCACTGTCCTTCACTAAGCCTGGCACCCTGCTGCCACTCACAAAGGCTTCCAGCTGGAGCAAGGCAGGAGCAGTTCTGGGGCTTCCCCTATGCTGGGTCAGCCAGGGACAGAGGTGGCAGTGAGTGGGTCCCCGGTTCCTATGCCCAGAGACGAACCCCCGGTTAATCCTTTCCAGAGAGGAGGAGAGGGAAAGTGTCACTGAGTGTGGGAGGGGCTGCTGAGAACACATGGGCTGGGGGGGAGTCGTAACTGCTTCTGGAACAAAAAAGTCACCTGCAGCTGCTGGTCTGTGTTCCAGGGAGAGGGGGGCAGAGATAGGTGGGCTGCAACCACCCCGGTGTGCTGGTGGCATCTCCCATAGCCCCCCTTTTTGAATTCCTAAATCTGCCTGTGAGCACCAGACATCTCAAGTTGATGATCAGACAAAAGCTGAAAAAGTCAGAATTAGGCTTAAATATTGAAAGTGCTCACTGAGTGAAGGCAAGGTCTGGGTAGAGAACCCACTGCTGACTGTAGGTAAATCTACACTGCAGCACCTGCTGTGACCAGTGCAGACAAACCCAGAAGTTAGCCCCAGTGGTACAGAGTCCAACACCGCCTATATCACCTGCCTGAGATCCCTGATGAATGCTGTCAGGGTTAGCCTACCCGAAACTTCACACTGCTGTAACTAGACCACCGGTAGCTCATAAATCAGCTAGTTTAAAGCTAGGTAACATTTGTCTACATTACAGTGGGACATGATTCCCACTGCCCCACCCCTCAGTATGCACTAGCTTTATAGGGAACACCAGTTGTCTGAGATATTTGTATTAGTGTTCCTCTGAATCACGGAATGACTTTTTTGAACATTATTCTAAGTGCTATCTCTGTCTCTCTAAATTACTTGATGTGAGTATCCAACCTGCCTTCTAGGTAATTTTGATTTAATGAGAATGTATGTACAGCACGAAGTAAGTGCTCTCCTGCCACTTCAGCTAAAATTTGATCATATAATGATCTGGTCACTTGATCACATCCATGATCAAATTTAAAAATATGTGTATACTTTTAACCCCTGCTCAGATGCACAAGTCAGCAAGAAGTGATCTAAACGTCATAACGCTTAGGTACTACGCTCATAAGGAGCCGGAGTTACCTAGATAAATAGCAAAGTTTCAGGGGGGGTGGAGACAGCAGTTTTTCCCCCAGAAAAGATGGGGAAAGATGGCCATGAAATGACGGCACTGGATGAGATTCAGAAAGTCTAAATTCCACTCCTTGCTCAGCAAGTCGTTGCACAGCTCGGTGCCACTTCACAGACGGGAAAGGAGGCAACAACAGGAGTTTCTTTCTGTTTACACTGAGCTCTTTGGGGCAAGGTCCTGCTACGGTCACTGCAGCCGGGTGACAGGGCACGGGCACTGGCACACGCTCAGCCCTTCTTCCCTCCGGCCTCGCGCTGGAGCCCACCCAACTGGCCAGCGGTGCCGAGCTGGCAGGTGCCGGCACAGCCGAGGAGGACACAGCCCAGCTCCCCGCGGCGGGGCTGCTCCAAGGCAGAACTTTTACCCGGGGACGCAATCACCCCCCTGCCTCGCCCAGGGATGCCCGGGCCACCCCAGGACACGCGGGAGCCTCAGGTGTCCCGTGCAGGGGGTGAGCCGGTCCCTGGGGCCGTGCCCCGAGGCCAGGTGAGGGGGAAGGGGGGGAGCGGCCCCGGCTTATGTAAGCCAGGAGCGGGGAGCGGCCGCTTTGCCCGGGCGC
>NW_005842928.1:497352-502339 GCF_000455745.1 Alligator sinensis
GCGGGGGCTGGAGGGCCCCCCCCCCCCGCCCCCCCCGCCGCTGTGCGTGTCCGACTCGAACCGCCTGTTCACGCGGGAGTCGCTGAAGGCCGTGTGGCACGGCCACAAGCTGGACTTGTTCAAGGCGGCGCACGTGGGCGCGCGGGCGCCCAACCCCGAGGTCATCCGGCTGGACGGGCAGAAGCGGCTGCGCCTCCTGGACTTCGCCCGCGGCAAGCGGCCGCTCGTGCTCAACTTCGGCAGCTGCACCTGACCGCCCTTCATGGCCCGCCTGCGCGCCTTCCAGCGCCTGGCCGCGCACTTCCTGGACATCGCCGACTTCCTGCTGGTGTACATCGAGGAGGCGCACCCCTCCGACGGCTGGGTCAGCTCGGACGCCGCCTACAAGATCCCCAAGCACCAGTGCCTGGAGGACCGGCTGCGGGCGGCGCAGCTCATGCGGGAAGGCGCCCCCGGGTGCCCGCTGGCGGTGGACACCATGGACAACGCCTCCAGCGCCGCCTACGGAGCCTACTTCGAGCGGCTGTACATCGTCCAGGAGGAGCGCGTCATGTACCAGGGCGGCCGCGGCCCCGAGGGCTACAAGATCTCGGAGCTGCGCAGCTGGCTCGACCAGTACAAGACCCGGCTGCGGAGCCCCAGCGCCGTGGTCATCCAGGTGTAAGCGGGCGGCGCCCGGCCCGCCCCGCCCGGCGCCCGCGGGGACGCCTCTAGCGTTTCTTGGTGACGACCGATTTGGAAATGGTTTCTCCGGGGCCAGGAAATCGGGTCTGATGTTGTCAAACGCTAGCGCTGCCCGGAGCCCGGGCTGGACGGAGCGGCCTATTTATGCTGTGGGGGGGTGGGGAGGGGGCGGTGTTTCTTTTCGGTACGAGAGTCGTTCGGTCTTGTTTTTATTTTTATTATTATTATTATTGTTATTATGAATTTTTATATGATTATTAATAAAGGAGGAGGAAACCCCCGTCTGCGCTGCCTCTCGCGTGCGCCTCCCTGCGCGCTGCGGGGCCCCGGGAGGAGCCAGGCACGTGCCCGGCCGGGGAAGGCGCTTGGAGGGAGCCCGCGGCGGGGAGCGGAGCGGGGACCAGCGCGCGGCTCCCGGGGCAGGCGCGGGAGGAGCGAGGAGGGCGGGTCGGGGCAGCCGCCAAGGCTGAAACCCTCCAGGTAAGAGACTGGGAAACGAAACCTCCCGGCGGGAAGAGCACACGCCTCTTCCCGGCCCCGCGCATCGGCCGGGGGAGCGGCGGCAGCATCGTGCGCGCTGCCCGAGTGCTCTCCCGGGCGCGGGGGAGAGAGCAGCGAGAGCGAGCGCGGCGGCTGCTCCTGTCGCGTGTCTCCGTGCAGCCCGAGCCCTATTTCTGCAGGGAGGGGCGGGGGTCAGCGTTTCCCCGTCCCCTATTGACGAGGATTTCCCCGTCGGGCCGCCTCAGAAAAGAGCCCTATGCAGAAGACGGGCACGTTGCTTTGCACAGCGGGAGCCCAAGTTACTACCGAGCTACTTGTTTCCGAGTATGTTGAAGCTCCTTTCGGGAGCACTTTTGGCTGGAGATGGATGGCCTCTAGTTCCCGCCCTACATCTGCCACGACAAAATAGTCAAATGTGCACCTGAGGTCAGGCACTGGCACACACTTCAGTGGAAGCTCAGCACCTCTGCATGGGACAGCTGTGATCCAGGTGTTGCCGCAGTGAACGAGGTGCCTCACCTTGGGTATCCACGCCTGACCACTTTGGCAGTTGATTCCAATCCTCTTATTCTGCCCCCATTTATTTAGGTGACCTCCCTGCCTACTCCTGCCTCTGCCACCTCCCACCTCCCTGAAGGCTCCAACTCTGAGCTGGAGCAGTTTGTTGTCACAAGCATCTGTAGTGACATAAAAATAAGATCATTGTCTGGTACTTGTTGGTTGGAGGGTATGAAATAAACATTGTGGGGTAACTGCTTCCAATTGCCAAGCAGCAGGTAAAGTTCCCACATAGCTTTCCAAGAATAATTTGCTTTCCATGGTCAGGGGAGTGAAGATCAACCTGAGGACTCTGCAGCAAAACCCTGGCCCTTGGGATGGGAGGGAAAAACTCCTCTGAATTCCCCAGATTCCTGTAGGGTAGCCCTCTGTCTTCTGATCTGGGTGCTAAATTTGGATACAAACAGCACAATTAGAGATGCACATTTCATTCATCACCGGATACAGGAGTCTGAAATAAATAATGAATTTTAGTGACTAGGTCATTTCTGATGACTTTTAGTCTGCCCTGGATGTGTTTAAACCATTTAAGTATAATACTGGCACCTCTCTCCTTTTTATGAACTCAAACCAAAATATGTCTGGAGCGATATGACCCTGGCATCCATTCCTGCGCTTGATATGACCCCAGCACTAGTTCCTGCCCAGGGCAGGGGGTTGGACCTGATGGTCTGTTTAGGTCCCTCCGACCCTAAGCACTATGATACTATGTCAATCTTTTCCTGTTTCTTAGCACTTCAGTTGTTACCCTTTCCTCTTGCAAGGTTTAGGCTGCTGCTTGCATAAAAAAATCTTCACAAGAGGGACTCTTTTTCTTTGATTAAGGGAACTAAGCTAGAAAGGACCTTTTCCAACTACGTGTTGAAAAGGGGATACATCCCTGTCTAAACTATTCCTAACCAGCGCTTATATGTCCGCTGGCAGAGATTCCACAACTTATTTAGGTTACTTATTCCAGCACTTGTTCACCTTCAGTTAGAAAGTTCTTCCTAATATTTATCTATTGTTCCTAACTTGCGAGGAACCAAATCAACAATTGACTTATTTCCCCCCTTACCTTGAGTAGGAAGAATAACCAATCTTCTCCTGAGAAACGGTCATAGAATGGATTCCATACTGAGCGTTCCCCAGTGGGCTCCCTTTACTGGTTACAGATGAAGTCGGCTACAGCCACCCTGCACAGCACCAGAGCTTTCAATGAGCTCATCTCCATTAGAAAAACTTTACTGTGTGTGAAGACAATTGTAGGACAACAGAACAAAGAATACTATGGCATTTCCTTCACTAGAGGTTTTTAAGAAGAGGCGCAAGATAGCCATCTCTGTGAAGACTTAGGAGTGGCAGATGACAAAACAAGGAGCAACAGTCTCAAGTTGCAGAAAGGGCAGTTTAGGTTAGATATTAAGAAGTATGTTCTCACTAGGAGGGTGGTAAAACACTGGAACAGGTTACCCAGAGACAGTGGCAATGCATAGGGGGTGCACGGGGGTGTGTGTGCACCCTCTGAGAGTGCTGATGCACCCCCTGATACCCAGCATTCCCCACTTAGGCGATGGGCAGGGGGGGCAGGCAGGATCGCTGGTGCCCCCCCTGAAGTGCCAGCCAGGGTGTGGGGGTGCCATGAGAAGCGCCCCTGGCCCTTCTGGGCATGCTGCTGGCACTTCTGGGTCGGTGCTCACAACCGGCGGTGGGGACTTCCCCACCCCCTGGTTGGCACAATCGGTGGGGGGGCCTCCCCCCCCAGTCACTTACTGGCCACTGGCCTCGGTGGGGGGAGCCTCCCCCCCCAGTCACTTACTGGCCACTGGTGGGGGGGCAAGTGCCCCCCCCCTTTATTCAGGAGGCACCAGTTGCCCATGCCCAGAGAGATGGTGGAAGCTCCATCCTTGGGGGTTTTCAAACCCCGGCTAGGCAAAGCTTTGGCTGAGATGATCTAGTTGGGGCTGGTCCTGCCTTGAGCAGGGGGTTGGACTAGATGACCCTTTCCACCCTAATTTTCTATGATTCTGTGAGTATACATCATGTGCAAGGAGATGGAACTATATGATCCTTAAGGTTTCATCCAACTCCATCATTCTAAAAAGAGACAAATGAAATGACACGATGCTGACCACAAGGATGCAGCTGCTGTAGCCCCTGGCAAGTCCTGTTCTGCTAACCATGCGCCATCAGCAGTTAAATATGATCAGCTGGCTCAATGCTGGAAACTCATTCGATGTAAAACAAAGAAAAACATGATCAGCATTATGCCAGGAGATCGTATTTAAACTCAGGTTCCAACAGCCTGCACACACAATTAGCTGAGATAGGGGGCAAGCTGTGCTTAGCCTTTGAATGGACCTGTTAGTCCTGGTCAGCACTGCACTACCTAACTTGGCTCTTCGTTACCTCGTTCAGCAATGATATCAAGTTTGTTGAGGTTGCCCTGAAGCGTTAAAGTTTAGAATTCTTTCTAGATTTTAGTTTTAACTTTACAACAAAGCTTCCCTTTGCTTTCTCACTTTCCCTTCCTAGTCCCATATGTTTGTAGCCTGTCTAGGCTGTAGCTTGGGGGAGTCGTGAAGCTCTTTCAGCTCTTTCTCACTTGCAAAAGGACTTCTGCTTGGACAAAATGCATTCAAGGAAGTGGCTGTTGTCCTTAACTGGCTTCTGATAGATAACGGTATTGGCTCCTACTTTACCCTTGGCTCTTACCAGACTGGTCAAAAGTTATCAGAGGTTAAGCTTTTTCTTTTTTTTTTTTTTTTTTTTTTTAAATCAGTTTTAAAATTGCTTTCCTGCTTCTAACCAGAAGGCAGAGCCTTTATCATTTTCCCTTTAATCAGCAGGAGAAAAGAAATTTGCTGTGAATGCCCGGAATCCCTGAAACAGATCACACTTTCCCTTTGCACAAATCAAAGTTATCTGATCTTATTACATCCTCCACTCAAAATGAATCATAAGCTTCTATCCCACTGAGGTTTCTCAGGGAGACTTGTTTAGATCAGATTAGAACAACATGCTTCACTTCTAAAAAGCTCACTGTGTCAAAAGTGTTTCCAGTTGGTACAGGGCATTAAGAAATGCCTTATTTAAAAAATAAATGTTATTACCTCATCTAGCCCCTCTCTCCAAAGGGCATGAAAAACAGAAGTCAAAAGTCAGCAAAGATACATCAAACAGAGAAAGATCTTATTGGAGATTAGGTATTCCTGTCAATTGGTTAATTATTTTAACAGTTGCACTCAGAGATGTAGACTGACGC
>NW_005842928.1:502370-505947 GCF_000455745.1 Alligator sinensis
AGGAAGGAAGCTGTGATGTAGTCTACGGGGTGTCTCAGGACACGATTTCAGTCATTAAAATGTAACATTGCAATCTGGTGTATTTTGATGCACTTTTGCAAAATACGTACAGGAATAAAACTTTCATGTATGTTTTCATTAAGAACTACTCTATTTTATGATGAATATTTCAGAAAATTTTCAATAATCTGGAAGAAGAGAGAAAGTAAAACCAGTTGAACAGTACACTATATCCCAGGTACAAATTTGGAAATGACACATTCAAACACTTGCAAACAATTCCTACTCTAATTTCTGCTGTGCTTTCTTCCAGCCACAAGGGAGATGATCATTAGTATTACTTATTTATTATTTACTAAGTGCAGTTATTAGAGTGTTCATCTCTGTACACAAATGCAAGAAAACAAAGGTCTGGATTCAGTTCTCCCACAAACTTTACACTGGATTATTGTTATGGACACTTCATAGTTCAGATTTATACTAGTGTAATTATGTTCCAAATATCAGTTATTGCACTACTTCAGCTTTTGTCACAGTTCAGAATCTCCATTTTTCCACAATGAACTGTGGAAAACCAGAGATTTAACAGAGCAGCTTTGAGCCTTGGGCAGCAGTAGCACATGGGCAATGGTGGTTGCTGGGTTGCCAGCAGCAGAAGCATGGCCAGCAAACAGGTGTGGCACCTGCTATTTTGCACCCCCACCCCAACTAAGTGGGCAGCTGGAGCTGCTGCCAGGTTATCATCCCCTCCCCCCGCAGCTATGCTACTGTGGAAAATATTTATTTGAAATTTAGCACGTAAGAAAATACTCTCGACTTAAAGTCTCTCCTCACTGATATTGCCCGTCCTCTGTCCCTTCAGTTCCACTACAGATTTCATCACCTTGGTACACCTGGCAGACTTCCCTCCATATATTGTTCATTCTACTTGCTCAGGTGTCTCATTTTGTTCAGCATCTGTAGCTTTAAGTCAGCCATGCCTGATACACCCCAACCCTCAAGTCTTTTCCAGGGGGTAGATTTTCAAAAGCGCAAATGGTGACTAAGCACTGGTTCTTGTTCACTTTTGAAAGGGATTGGGCTCCTGCCTTCTCTTCTGCCTTTGCAAATACCCCCCTGGCAGGTATCGTCAGAAAGGGTCATGACATCATCTCTGGCACCCTTTTATAACTGATACCTTTTGCTTCATACCTTCTGTTTGTCCCCTCAAAAGTCTTTGGAAATGGCCTGCAGTGGCTACTCCTTTAACACAGCTGTTAAAATCATCTTAACTATAGCAGTCACCATTACATAATATATGTTACACTAGATAAAACTTTTAGTTACTATGGATTCAGTAAATCTTCTAGTTACTACGGATTTGAGCAAGAATTCTTAGCTTCTGGTGGCCAGATTACACAATTACACTGCTGAGCACTTTCTCAGTTTCATCCCATTTAATTTTAGTGAGTAATGATTATGCAATCTGGTTCATGGAGTTGATGTGTGTTTCCAGCACACAGGCTGTCAGATCTTTCTTGTTTCTCCCCTCAAGCCTATGCTTCAGTCCCTGTCTGTCTCCTGTACATAACAGTGCACCCAAAACTGAATACAACAAACATATTTTCAATTCCCTTCCACCTACCACACACTTCATCTCTGAACCTGGCCGGGTATTAGGGACATGCAAGATCAAGGGCCCAGTCTCCTTTACTCTGTTCTTCTGATGACTTTGACACAAGAACTTTCTGGCATGATGTAAGCCAATGTAATGTGCTCTATGTTACCCATCCTGGGCATTGGAGACATTCATGGATGGGCTGAGCAACTAGCTAAGGCAATCCTCTTCATCTCTCATGAAGTAGTCTGTGGACTGCTATAAATTATACTGAAAACAGGGCTGAATGCTACTCCCCGTGCTTAATGCTACCTTCTTGCCCAACCCACTCAAGGTGGTACACTAAATGCAATGAGGACAGACATGGGGGTTTAGTCCATGATCTTGGGGCACATCTTCACAGCTTTTCCAAGGAATTTTGGTTAGACTATAGATCATTTATACGTTGGCAATTCTTTCCCCTGGCTCTTCTTGCTGAATGGTTGGCCACCATATAATTCCCTGGTAGATCCATTTCAAAATATATTTATTTAATACCTCAATTTTATATTGGATGGTTTCTCCTGGATGGTATGCAAGCCATTACAGTATTCAAATACATGTTTTTACAGTGAAGCAGCTAACTTCAAGTACTAAACGCTATAGTGTTTTGTGCTGAAAAATATTTAAAGCTCTCAAAGCCCAGATACATATGTCACTGGCATTTTCTATGCCAATGTTCTTTGTTATTTCCAAATAGCTGATATTGGAAATAGCTCCTAAGAATAAACATTTTCAAATAGTGCAGAATGTATTTTTTAAGTAAATCCGTTTTGCCTGATACCAATCTTTTCAGCAGTGAATAAAATGTAAGGGGTATGTATTCTTCCAAGTGTGCTGAGCTATAGGTTGAGAAAATTCTGGAAGCATACAATGCAAAGCAAAGAAAAAGTTTCAAGTTATTTGATAGCATCACTTAGCATTTGTGATGAGGGACGATCAGGAGAGGAATACAGAGCAAGGCTGTTGTCAGCCAGATTCACAGCACATGGATGCAGGGAACATACTGTGCTACCAGTTCTTCAGACACATGCATACAATTTCAAACAGAAATCAAAATTAGCCCAAAAGTGTTTGGTTAATTTTGTGGGGGAAGGGAGAGAGTTGTCTACTTCATAATGGGAAATATTTATTTGAGAAATGTATAACCATACTAAGATCTAAGCAAATTACTGGCTTTATTTCTCCTTCTTCGGCTATTCACAAGGAGTAGAATCCTTCTACTAAGCTGTCAGTGGATAGAGAACCAACCCAGAGAAACCCAAAGCAGGTACTTTCCTGAGTTTCTCTTCACTGCTCTTTACAAATTCTGTATATTTTCACTTCGTTCTGTATTGTCTTTTCTAAAAGGAAAAATAATTACAGGAATTTTACTATACCTCTTTTAATGATTTCATAGACATCAGGGCTGGAAGGGACCTCGAAAGATCGAGTCCAGCCCCCCACCCAAAGGGCAGGAAGTCAGCTGGGGTCATAGGATCCCAGCAAGATAAGCATCCAGTTTCATCTTGAAGGTGTTCAATGAAGGCGCTTGAACCACCTCCGGTGGCAGGCTGTTCCAGACCTCGGGGGCTCGGACAGTAAAGAAATTCTTCCTTATGTCCAGCCTGAAATGATCTTGAAGTAGTTTGTGACCATTCGACCTCGTCTTCCCTTGGGGCGCTCTGGTGAACAAATGTTCCCCCAGATGCTGGTGGTCACCCCTGATAAACTTGTAGGTGGCCATCAGATCACCCCTGAGCCTGCGCTTTTCCAGGCTAAAGAGCCCCAGGGCTCTCAGCCTGCCATCGTAGGGTCTGCTTCCCTGACCTCTGATCATGCGCGTGGCTCTTCTCTGGACTCTCTCAAGCTTCTCCACATCCTTTTTGAATTGTGGAGCCCAAAACTGGACACAGTACTCCAGCTGCGGCCTCACTAAGGCCAAGTACAGGGGGAGAATGA
>NW_005842928.1:506442-528572 GCF_000455745.1 Alligator sinensis
CACCAGAGTGCCAAGAGTTTTCAAAGATCCGTGCTAGAGGCTGGGCTATGATGCTCGCCAGCTCCTTGAGTACCCTGGGGTGAAGATTGTCAGGGCCGGCTGACTTGAAGGTATCCAGCTTCTCCATTAATGCTGACTTTGTGAAGGAACATCTTGAGGGCAGGGGATCACCCTCACCCGGACTTCCTGGCCCTGTAGTGGGCATGGGCAGCCCATGGGACTGATGAAAGACCGACGCAAAGTACCTATTTAATAGGGTGGCTTTTTCCTGGGCGTCAGTTGTCAGTTGCCCCATCTGGTTCAGCACAGGTCCAACGTTGCCCCTGCTTTTCCTCTGGCTCCCCACATATCTGAAAAAGGACTTTTTTATTGTCCTTGATGCTCAAAGATAGTTGGAGTTCAGTTGCAGCCTTGGCTTTCCTGGTCTGCTCCCTACAGGACCGGACCAGTGCAGAATAATCCTCCTTGGAGGTGACTCCCATCCTCCATCCTTTGTAGGCCTTTCTTTTTAGCCCCAGGAGATCTGCTAGGTCCCTGGAGAGCCAGGGGGGCTGCTGCCCCCTCTTGCTGCCTTTCCTCCGAGATGGAAGGGGTCCAATGTTGCCCCTGCTTTTCCTCTGGCTCCCCACATATCTGAAAAAGGACTTTTTATTGTCCTTGATGCTCAAAGCTAGCTGGAGTTCAGTTGCAGCCTTGGCTTTCCTGGTCTGCTCCCTACAGGGCTGGACCAGTGCAGAATGAAGCTCATGCAAACTCATAGATTTTTTATTCTACAATAATTGTTTAATCAAACTGTGTATGTCAGATACTAAATATTCAAATATAAGATAATACCACATACCCTTCAGACAAAAGCCAAAGATGTATTAAGTTACAAAAGTATTTGCAGGACAACAAACTAACTAACTAAATCAACTGAGCACATAAAGGTGTTCTGTAAATTCCAGCCTACAAAGGGTAAAAAGTAGACTCACATTCCTTACTCAACATATGAGTGACCTGTGGTAGGGCTAAAAAAAGTCGGGGTGGGGAGTGCTGTTGTATGGGAAACTGCCCAGAAGAAAAGTCAGTTCTTTTCCCCTTCACATATTGCTGGAAGCTGAAAAGACCTCTCTTGACAGTCCCCATGGCTAGGGACAGAAGTTACACATAAACTGGTTTAAGTGATCAAGAACTGGTTTAAACCTGTAACAAAACAGAAGTTTAGTGCACCTAAGCCACTTTCAAAATGGCTGAAACTGGTTTAAAATAAACCTAGACGGATGTAGTATCAGACTAAACTGATTTAGCCCAAACTGGTTTATGGAACTTCTATCCCAGATCCTGTCCCAATTCAACTTAACTCACAGTCCTCCAGCATCCCAGGACGCTGGGCAGCCCTGCGCTTTGCTCTCTGCTCCAACAGAGCAGGGCAGCCCCGCCCCCAGCTGTAAGATCCCAGCAGCCCAGAGCCCAACAGAGCCTGGCAGATTCCCCTGGCCCTGCCACCTCCTCTGTTGGGGGAATTAGCCCGGCTCCAGCTAGGGTAGGGGGAATAAAACTGTCGGCACAGCCCAGCTGGAGGTCCTGAGCTGGGGCTGTGTTCGCCCCCACTTCCACCCTAGCTGGCAGGCTGGCTGGGGAAGTGGTATGGCTGGGTGATTGCCCCAGCTCAGGTGTGGGGGAGAAAAGACCCCACTGTGGGCTCCATGCACCAGCCCCCACCATCGGGCACAACCCAGCTGGGGGTCTGGAATAGGGGGACGGGGAAGGAGAGGGCGGTTGGTTTTCCCCTCAAACTCCCACCGCAGCCTGCGTACTGGCCAGGGAGGGGGCATGGCCGGGTGATTGCCCTGGGTCCCAGGTCCTGGCTCAGGTTGGGAGAGTAAAGCCCTCACTTCAGGCTCCCCCCACGCTGTGCCAGGCATAGTCTGGCTGGGGATCCAGGGCTAGGCAGAGGGGGGTCATTTCCCCACCACATTCCCTCTTCTGATGGGCCCCAGCTGCCTGGGGAGGGGAGATGGGGTTGGGGGAGTAAAGCCCCCACTCTGGGCTTCCCCACAGCTGGGAGCCATAGCAATCACGTGGCCATGCCTCCTCCCAGGCTGGCAAGCCAGCTGAGGAGGAAGTGTGGGGCAGGGGAGAGGGACCTGGCTCTGGACCCCCAGCCAAGCTGTGCCCAGCACCAGGGGAAGCCCGCACAGGGGACCATTTTACCTCCCACTCCCTCCTCAGCCAGCCTGCCGGCCAAAAAGGGAATATGACCAGGTGATCACCATGGCTCCCAGCTGTGGGGAAGCTCTCAGCTGGGGCTTTATTCCCCACACGCGCCCCCCTCCTCAGCTGGCTGAAGGGTGAAGAGGGAGCATGGCTGGGGGAATTGCCCGGCGCCCGGCTCCCTGCAGCGACCGGCAGGCTGGGAGGGGTGCTCTAGCACCCCCACCTCCTGGTATGGGCACTGCAGGGGTCTGGCTGCCTTTCAGGTTTGAAAAGTGAATGTCAGTTCAATTTCTTATCGGTTCAGTCCAGGCAGTTTACAGAAACCTGCAAAGATTGAATCAATTCAGCCTTGGGCTTTTTGAGTGTCTGTACTCAGCCCAGGTGTCCTGTGTTACTTTGTTGCTGTTTTGGAATCTTCTGTGTGAATAAAGCCGCTCTTCAGGAAAGGGACCTGAAGGGAAGGAGAGTTTGGGTTTTATTTAATCTTTCCAGCTGATGTATTGTCCATTCAGTTTATAAGCCATTTCTATGTATTGGCTTTAAAACTAGGCTTTCATTTTAATACTAAATCAGGATACAACTATTGTAATACCTTCTTTTATACCCACTCTGGTGAACATACTATTATTGGTAAATTCAACTTGGCTTTTGGAAAAGAAGGCAACGTTAAATCCATGCTTTTGAGCAAGTTTAAAGATACTCAAGGGTATCACTGGTTTGTGCACTTGATTCTTTTTAAAGCCAAGGAAAAGTGTCATAGGATGGGGTTAATATCAACTTCAGCTTTGATGCAGACAAAGGTAACGCTCTGCTGAGAAATGTAAATTCATCGTGCCACTCAGTGTCATTTTCTACTGCAGGCATATTTTGTAGAAAACTGCAATATCAGCTCATGAGTGGTTAGACTGAGTTATACATCCACTAATGGGCATATCAGTGAAATGTTTCTAAACTTTGTCTTGCCTCCTACACCATTTAGAAGGTGCCGATCGTCTCACATTTTCTTCATTATTGACTAATGATAATTACAATTGTTCCATTTCATGTTATGTTTTTCAGTCTGCCTAAAATTTTAACTGTTGGCTTGGGAACTCAGTATGGTCTAGAGATGCATAATTTAGCATCAAGTTAGAGATCACAAGTGGCTGGCTATATCCAACATGTTTTATAAAATCCAACATCTGATTAACAATATTATAATAAATAAGTTACCTTAAGCATTTAATAAAATACTTCTCATCCACTGGCTTGAGAATTTGCTTAGTATAACTGGTAGAGTTATTTGTTGTTTAGTAGAGCTCAATGGACTATTACAATTGAATATTGTACTCACCTAGTATTGCAGATTTAAGTTGACCAAAATATTAACGATTTTTTCAAGGTATTCCAATAAACAAAATTCTGAAATCAGTCAATCAAAACATTTCTTCTGATATTTGGAAATGAACTATTTCAATTTTTCATTGCAGAACACTATTTCATTTCAAAATTTACCCACATGTAATATTTTAAAAGGATAAAATAACACAACACACTTTTTCATTCATTCCTTCTGGAATTTATTATTTTTGTTTTTGATATTGGGAAAAAAACCAAAATATTTGGCTGACCCATAACAATACTTTCCTGCTTTTTTTAGTTCGGTTGGCAAAAAAAAATCAAAGTTTAGTTGTCTTTACTGTTCATGAAAACTGTGAAGTGATTATGATTTTTGTTGACTTATTCTTTTCTTAACTCTTCACATTGATTTATGAGAACAAAATTTAACCTACAACTTATTTACTAATAGCTAGACTTTTTTGTTAATTGTGGTATGCGATTGGTCGCTATGTCTTATGGCAGGGGGTACTTGAGAAGGGCCACGGGGGTACGCGCAGGCAGGGATGGAGCACCACCACCCACCACCTCGTGCTGCCACTGCTCCGCATCCGGCCGCACACCACCTACTCCCCACTTCCCATGCCACCCTCCGCCGCTCCATGTCCGGCCACCGGGGGTACACTTATTTTAAAAGGTTGAAAACCCATCATATGGTATTGTTTTTGCTCCCCAAGTGACTGTCTACAATTTTCTAGGATGGTAAAATGGGAGTAACAAACAGCAAATAACAACAGTCATCTTGTATGAATGTTCAGATGAATAATCATTCATAAAACATTGAAGATGTATATGGTTCTTTAGGTAAATATGATATCTTTTGTTAGACCATTTACTCATACAGTTCTTTCCAGCTTCCACCCATCAACAGGTTTTTCTATATTCTGAATAACATGCTTTAATCTAGAGTTGGCCAGAAAGCAAGAATCCTATTTCACAAAAATGTTTGAGGTTTCAACATTTGTTTGCATTCCAAACCAAAACCCAAGACATGTATAAACTGTTCGTGAAAAACTGCAAGAGCCTGACCACTACAGAATTGTCAGGTGATTGCAGTACTTACCTAGGAGATCCAGTGTTCACCTAACTATAGTCCCTTAATTATATAGTCTCACTGGGCACTTGTAAACATGATGAAAATTGCCTTTTTTTGTGACTTACTGGTATCACACTTTACACATATGCGAGTTTTTGGCAATTTAAATGATTTTGCATCTTCATAGACTAATCTCCATCCTGATGTAGTTTAGTTTGCAACAACGCAACTTGGAACAGTGCAGCCATTAATCTGTTATGTGTACATAGTAATTCACTGAATGACATGTGATGAGCCCCTTTGTCCATTGGGTGTCACTACAATTTTTGTGGAGCAAGCCCCTTGTCCACCAAGTGTCGCTACAACTTACAGGTATGTGTGTGTAATGAATGTTTTAGGTTCACTCTGGTGAGCACAGCTGACTGGCGCCAAAACTTACAACAGTCACAGAGCATAGCTCTTGCATGCCTAGGAAAAATCACCAAACTTTGCTCGGCAACAGCCATGAGGAGCCCCTGCTCCCTTCCACCTTGCACCTCTAAAACATCCTTTTTCAGCTGGCTGTGGTGTGATTGCCCCTCTAACTCCATTAATTTGCTCTCTTGTTTTCCATAAACCTGACAGGTGGCGTTCTATGAGCCCTCATAAGCATTAAGCGTGCCTGCTTTATGAATAGTGGGTGGTTTCTGTTAGCATTCATTCCCTCACCGGCTATGTCTGAACTGCTTGTCTCACTGGGAGTGGTGTCTTGACACATGGGTCGTTGGGTAGCCAGTTGTTGTGCCATGCACCAACAGGGAGCCTGTGGACCCATTGAGGACCTAACTCTCAGTACATGGCTCATTGGGTAACCTGCTATTGTGCCATAGCATACACAGGGCTAAAAGACCTAGCAGGGCTAAAAGATGTCCAGAACAAGTATGCTCATACAATATAGAGTTGCCACTGGTGCAGAGCCCCCCTCCCTGCCTTAACCCTGCCTAGCACCAGCATGTCTCATGTCCAAACTTTGCCCAGTAACAACAGGGTGGGAGGGGAATGAATTTCCCTTGGCCCTGTCATCTCAAAACGTATAAATTGAGTGCACAGCTCCCTGGCGTACCCCTTATTGATCCAAGATGTCTGACATTCAAGGAGAACAGAGCGGACTGGGGTGCATAGGCGTAGGTCCAATTGGACCTTCACCAAAACAAAGAGCTGGTGCGGGTGCTGGGGGACCCTGAGGTCATGCTCCTGTTCATCTTTAGTTTGCGGGCCAACTGGCTCTTCTAGCTTGTTGCCAGGACAATGGGCAAGCAGGGGCACAATAGGAGGGCAGTCCAAAGATGCTGTGGGCTACTTTCCACAGGGATGTTGCCAGAGCACAGAGGCAGGGCACCACACTGCATAACATGACCCATTACAGAAAACTTCAGCCAATAATGCATTGCCGTGGACACACAGGGACAGAGGCCTCTGGGGGGCCTCACCTGCTGAGACATTGCCAACCACTGCTGTGACTTGTCGGGGCTGCAGTGGAGAAGATAGCAGCAGGGTCTCAGTCATGTCACCTGCCGCTTCCTCCAAGGAAGATAGACCATGGAGCTTGGCCTCCACATCTGGTATGTGAAGCCCTGGGGACTCTCTTAAGTCACCTATCACCTGAACTGACAGCTGCAATTAGGCTGGGCTGTGAGGTGAAGGGGGAGGGGAGAATGGCATAGGACAGTGCTTTAAGGACCCCAGGAGTTAGTGGGCAGTGCAGAGAGGTACAGGACAATGCACAGCAAGGAGGCGCATAAGTGGCCGAAGTGGGTGGGCACTTGTTTGCAACTACTCAGGGCCCGCTACCACCCATGGCCAGGCACCCTTTCTTGGTCATCTGGACTGACGGCTTCTTATCTGCTTGCAAGATTCACAGAGTGCATCTTTTTAGAATGCTGAGCATCCTTAATTCACTCTATTTCCCATCTTTCTTGATTTTTAGCTCCACTTGCAATGCCACTGCTGAGGATACAGAGGTTACCGAGGCAGGCTGCTGCTGATGCATGCACAGACAGGATCATGAATGCCCTCAGGGAGTGTGAGCATTGGCTGTGCAAGATGATGAGACAGATCTGTCTGGCTACGGGCAGATTCATAGTCATCCAGCACAACAGGAATTGCTCAGAGTACAGGAGGCATTCCCAAACCCAGGAGGACCGGAAAATAATGGTCAGGATCCTTGCAACGATTCTATGCCTGCTGGTCGTTGGCACTGCTCCTGCCCGGGAGTGGTACAGGCCAGTACAGATCTGTGCTCTGCCATCCACCAGTTCGCAGTCAAGCTTGGAAAAATCTACCTTAGAGCCATCTAATAGAAATGCTTATTGCTTAGATTGATTTTTTCCACAAACCATGTATTGTATAGTAGTAGAAAGAAATTCCTCTGTTGTAGTAATGATGCATCATTATATTATAAAAGATGTTTTGTGGTTTGTTTAATTATGGTTATTTGGTTTGTAAATAAAGGTTTCTACTTGCTTTGTTCGGTTTTTTATTTCATGTTCCCTGTGTAAGAGGGGACGTGTAGAATGGTGGGGGGAGGGGGTTTGTTGGCTTGTAGGGTGAGGGGGTTGCATGAGCTGCTGATGGGCACACCTATCTTTAAGTAGTGGCAATTAGCAGTTAGTCAAGCCTGCCTGTCTGGTTTTGAATTTGGTTTGTTCTCCACTGCCAATCACCAGCTAAACTCCTGATCCCTGAGAAGCTGCATGTGCTCAGAGGAAATAATATGTGCACTATGCAGCACCCACCCAATTATTAATCCCCACATTAACAACAATCTGGGCATCCCAACACCACCTGGCCTTGGTTTGGCCACTGTGTCTTTCTCTGGTCACAATAATAAAAGCTCTGGCCTTGAAAGCCCCCACCCCCTCAAGCTCCCTGTTGGGTGGGGTGGCCGGGGAGCACTAAGAAACTGCATGCACTCAGAGGAAATGTTATGGGTGCTGTGCAGCACCCCTGATTACTGCTCACTGCTGTATCCCCTGGTACTCACATTCTGGGCAAACAGCTCTCCCCCCTCCCCCCATCCCAGAGGTGGATGTGTCCTCTTTCATAGATTGTTAGGGGCTGGAAGGGACCTTGTAGATCACTGGGTCCAGTCCCCCTGAAGTAGGCAGGAAAAGACAACTGGGGTCAAGTGACCCCTAGCGAGGTGACTGTCCAGTCTCCTTTTTAAGATTTCCAGGGTAGGTGACTGCACCACCACTGGAGGGAGTTTATTCCACAGTCTGGACACCCTGACTGTGAAAGTTTTTCCTGGACTTGAGCCTGAAGCAGCCTTCCAGGAGTTTGTATCCATTGGTCCTGGTCTTCCCCAGGGGTGCCCTGGTGAACAGTTGTTCACCGAGTTCTTGATGTAGTCCCCTGATGTAGCAGTAAGCTGCTACCAAGTCCCCTCTCAGCCTTCTCTTCTGTAGGCTGAAGAGGCCGAGGTCCCTCAGCCTCACCTCGTATGTCTTGTCTTGCAAATCCCTGATCATATGGGTGGCCCTTCTCTGGACCCTCTCACCCTCTCAAGTTCTTCCATGTCCTTGAAGTATAAGGGGTGTACATCAGGATCTGAGTGAATGTCTGTTCACCAGAGCGCCCCATGGGATGACAAGGTCAAACAGTCACAATCTTCTCCAAGACCGTTTCAGGCTGGACATAAGGAAGAACTTCTTTACAATCCGAGCCCCCAAGACCTGGAACAGACTGCCACCAGAGGTGGTGCAAGCACCTACTCTGGATTCCTTTAAGAGTTAACTGGACATTTATCTTGCTGGGATCCTGCTGCCCAGCTGGGGCAGAGGGCTGGACTCGATGATCTTCTGAGGTCCCTTCCAGCCCTAATGTCTATGAAATATGAAATCTATAATGTTCCTATTGAGCCAGGAGGGCTTATCAGCCCTTCTGCTACCTTTCCTCTTCATGGGAAGAGTTTTCTTTTGTGCTTTGAGGACTGTGTCCTTGAGGAATGACCACTCTTCACGCACCCCATTCACCTTTCATCCCTGGTCCCGCATCACCTCCCCTACTAATGCCCTGAGCCTGTTGAAGTCAGCATTTTTGAAGTCCAGGACTTCAGTCCTGCTAGTTGATTTGTCGCCCTTGCGGCAGACGGTGAAACTGATGAGCTCATGGTCGCTGTCGCCCAGGCTACCCTCAGTGTTCAAGCCACACACCAGATCATCTACTTTGGCCAAGACCAAGTCTAGGAGAACAGTACCTCTGGTTGGCCCTTGCACTTTCTGGGTCAGAAAGAGCTCCTCGATTACAGTTAAGAAGCTATATGACTGATCCGACCTAGCCAAGTGTTCCTCCCAATCTATGTCTGGGTAATTAAAGTCGCCCATGACAACCAAGTCCCTTGCACGCTTGGCCTCTGCCAATTCTTCAGAGAACTCCAGATCAAGCTCCTCCACTTGCTTCGGTAGCCTGTAGTAAACGCTCACAGTTAGGTCTCTCTCATCTCACCCCCACCCCAAGCTTGACCCAGAGTGTTTCAAGCTGCTTATTTTTGGAGCCAATGTCAGCCTCCAGAGAGGTGTACTGCTCCCTCGCATAGAGAGCTACCCCTCTGCCTTTTCTCTCCCTGCTCGGTCCCTTCTGTGCAGGGTGTAGCTCTCTATGGCTATGCTCCAATCATGCGAGGAGTCCCACCAGGTCTCCATGATCTCTACCAGCTCATATTGCCCGCTAGAGAGCTTGAGGGCTAGCTCCTCCTGCTTGTTCCCCAGAGTCCTGGCATTGGTGTACAGGCAGCTGAGGCCCCCCAACTGACACCCTCGATTTCCTGAGACGCTGTGGGAGAACTGTTCCATTAACATTTTCAAAAACAGTTCTCTTAGTGTCCTCCATGTGGGAGCTTTCCTGTGTGCCAGACCAGGCAGCCCCCGCAGTCTGGGGCCACAGGCTCCGTCTGGGTGGAGGTCTCAGCGATGCCAGGACGACTGTACGACAAGTCGCCGCCACGCCCAAAAGTGATTGTGTTGTAATAGGCTATGCTACTATCTGCAAAATGGTCAGCAAACTGCCAGCAAACTGCTTCCCCTGTTGGCAGGCCCTGTTCACTGGCTCCAAACATTAGTGCAATGTGTCTTAAACAAGCCTGGTTTTCTTTGGTTTGGCTTACCTTCCCCTCAACAACCCACATCTCTACAACCCTTCCCATCACAGCAGACAGACGTGGATGAAAATTCATTTTAATTTCACCAAAGCATTTCTTTTATTGTTAGTAACTGAAGCAGAACCGAAATAACACAGGAACACAATGTCCACTCCCCAATTTCCTACAGAAGCAACAGCACTAACAAACTAAAAACTACTCACCCATGACAGGCTCTTCTTCCTCCCCAGTACCCCCTCTGTCTCACTCTCCCCTTCATCCCTAAAGTGTAGTGGCTTGCTAGAGTAGGGGCACCCCATCTCACAGACACAGTAGCTGTTGCTGAGGTTGTCACTATGGGGGGTGCTGATCATGGATACAAGTCCCTAGGAGAGTCAGCGCATGGATAGGGGCATGCACAGTAGATGTTGCATGCGTGGTCCTGGGAGGGGCAGCTCATGAATGGGGGCTGGGGTCATGCATCTAAGCAGCTACTCTCAAACATGCCCACCATTTTCCGGCTTTCCATGATATCCTAATGACACCATCTGACCAGGTCAAGGAAGTCCTTTGTGCTTGCCATGCTATCCTGGTGAGCTGCTACCTCTCGCTCTTCAACCTGTCTATACACCTCCTGGAGCACATTCTGCCAGTCAACCGGAGACCGTACTCACAATTCTGAGGCTGCCACCAAAGGCTCCAAGACCACCACCAAAACCTTCATCATGCTTTCTCTTGACCATTACTGCCTAAAGCGATGTTCATGCATTCACTCAGCTCCGGTCCATGCTGGTGCCTATGCTTTGGGTGCACATCCCCACCTTCCAGCAGATGCGGTAGCTGGTAACAGGAACGGGGCAGAAAAAGTGTTCATGGTCTAAGATCTCATCCCCACTCCCCGTAGCAGACAGACTATTGGTGATTAACACAGCCACACACAAAGGATGATTATGCAGGAACCCAGATGTCTCCCCAGTTCACTAAGGAGTTCATTGTACTTCTCTCAGCAGCACAAATTCCTGCCGCTAAATGAATTAACGCTTCTCCCCCACCAGCAACTTTAAGAATGGGCACAGCATGTCCACCCCCGTGTAAGCATAACATTGTGCGACTGCAAGCAGCGGACATATTTGCCACTTACAAAATTAACACCCTCCTTCCTGCCTCGCTGTGCTTGGCCTTGGCGCAAAAGCAGAGCTAGATCCACATAAGCCCTAGTCACCCAAACTGATCTAATGCCCCTTCCCCATAACTTATAAGTCCCCAAGGCATCTCTGGCACCAACACCAATCTTTGGGTCTCTGGAATTTCTGGCATGTCTCACAATTCCAGAGACAGTACCATTGTGGAATCTGATGTGTCCTCCCTCCTCTGGCTTATGTGGGCAAGGCATTGGGGACAGTGAGGGTCATGGTCAAGACAATTTTGTCTCAGATGTCCTCATCCTCCAGCTGCTGTGAACACTCACCCCCTGCCTCTGACTGGTTGCCAGAAGGCTGCACAATGCATATTGCACTGCCTGTTGTAGTGGTAGGATAGTTTGTGGACTACTGCGGGTTAGGTGATGCTGTGGCCTCCTGCACCCTCCATCATCCTGAAGGATCGGAGGCAAGCATTGCCTGTATCCTTTGCGAGAATGCAGGACAGCTGCTCATAGAGTGGGGCTATTGTGCATCTTGTCCCCAAATGAGAATTCTGGTCCTTGGCTCAATGGAAAGCACATTTTAGGGCCTTCATATTGCTGTGGCACTGTGCCCAGTCCCAGTTGTGGCCATGCAACTTCATTTCCTGGGCAATGGCCACATTGACAAAATAAGCCAGTCTATTTTCCAGCTGCTCCAAAGCCTTTTGTTCCCCCCAAATATCAATCAAATCTGCCAGTTCTTCTTGGGCCCAGCTGGGGCCACGGTTTATTGAAGTACCTGGCTGCTGCTCCAAGCCCGGCAGACATGGCTTGTTCTTTGGCAGCTCCATCAAGTATATTTTTAGGGCCAAAATGAGTCACTGAGAGAAGGGTCACTATGCTCTGACCAGATGCTTTCTGCCCCTGTGTGGCAGAGTACCTTCAGTGCCTACCACTTTAAGGTTTGAGATCAGACAGCAGGGCAGCCTACAGGTGTGGGCTAGCCTTAATCTGGTGGTCACATGACCCCAGGAGGGCCCTGGGATTGGAGGAGGGGGCAGAGCAGACTTGATTTTAACCCAGGCCCTCAGAGCTGGGGCAGCAGTCTGCTGCTGGCAACTAGAACAACAACCCCCAGCTGAGCTGCTGCGCAGAACATCTCGGAGGTAAGGGCAGGAGCTATGGGGATGGTAGGAGGCTCCTGGTCCTCGGTATGACTGAAAGCTGCACTCTGCCAGGGAAGGGTGGGGCTGTCTATGGTGAGACAGTCCTCCAGAAATGCCAGGCCAGTTAGCTCCCTGGTGAAAGGTGAGGAGGGGCACCTTAAAACCCCAGTCTCCACAGCCTGGTAGATTATCCCAAGCTAGGGACAGGCTTGGAGCCAGGCACGATGAGAGAGAGGCACCTGAGCCCACAGGGTGAAATACCCCAATGACATAGGGCCAGGCACACCTAGTAAGAGGCACCTGAGCCCATAGGGTAAAAGACCCCAGTGTTAGAGGGGCTAAGCATGGTTAAGAGAAGAACCTGAGCCCTATAGGGTGAAAGATCCCGATGGCTACAGTGAGGGAGCAGAGAGAGAGAGTGGCCCCAGTGGGGGGACAGAAATACGTGGAGGCCCACGTATGTGAGAGAGACCAGTGGCCAAATTCAGCCTGGAGTAAGGTATAAGGCCATGGGTCACATAGAGTAAAGTCTGCGAGAGGATGGCCTGAAGGGCTGTGTGTACCCGTGCTGGAGAGTGAGTGAGTAAGCAAGCCCAAAGTGCCATATAGAGCAGGGCCCTGAAGTGCTGAGGGAGCCCCAAAGTGCTGTGTGGAGTAAGGCAGGTTGAGAGTGGCCCAGGAAGGGGGCAGTAAGTGAGAGGCCCAGTGAGAGTGGGCAGAGTGCAAGAGGCCCTGTGAGAGAGGGTGGTATGAAAGAGGCCTGGAGAAGGGCAGAGTATGTGTGTTGGGTGTTAGAGACCCTACAAGGGGCAGAGTTTGGCTGGCCACAGGCTGGAGCTATCATCAACTTATGTTGTCATCTGCAAGGCAGGCATGGGATAAGGTGAGATCAGAGTCATGTGTATCAGCCCTTGTCACCGGGGCAAGTAAATGGGCAGCCTCCCACCTTGTTAACATAATTGTATTGTATTATCTAAAGCTGGTGGGCTAAGTAGGCAGGTGGTGTGAACTGTATCTCAGTACTGGCGTTTACAGAAATCTTCTCATTTGACCTTTCCTAACAGAACACCTGTGACATCCATAGCCTATCCCAAATTGTCCCCCAGACCCTGCTTTGTCCAGAAGGATAGTTGTTAATGGGTCACTGCTGCACACACCCAAAGTTCTTTGCCTGGCAGCTTGAAGGGACTGCAGCTGTCCCTTCAAGCACATACCTCCTCCCTTCCCCTTATCCTGCCCCCCCCCCCACACTGTCTGACCTATCAATCACTCAACTATGTTCCTGGGGGTCTATTTGATGGGGGGGGGAATTTGGGGTTTGTCCATTCATTCTTTTGCTTAAAGCCTGCCTTTTTTCCCCACTGAGGGCTTGACAGATTTCAGGGGTAATCCCTAAAAAACCTAAACCCACAAGTTTTTAGATGAGAAGCAGCCACAGGAATCTGAGGTGTGTAGGAATTGAAATGTAAAGAGCAGGGCTGTTAATGCGATTAATGCTAATGTCCCTATTCAACAACCCCTAATTCGGGGTTCAGCCATTTCAGTGTTCTGCTCAGCACCTGCCTTTTTTCCCCACAGAGCGCATATCATAAGAAACCAGGTGTAGGGAGATTGCAGACATTTGTGACTGAGATATTACTCGGTGGTTCTGGTGCCTCAATGTCTGGCATAGCTCTTGATGTGCTAATGGGACCTATTCAAAAAGAGCATGGGGAGCTCACGCCCACACTTCTCCCCCAGCTTCTGCTGGATTGTGGGTGTTTGATGGGGTCTATTCATTGTTCCACTAAGCACTATTATCTGTAGCCCTGGGCAGATCATGGGTTTCTGGGGTCATTGGACACCCCACATTTTTAGAGGAGGCGTGGTTACAGGAACCTGAGGTGTGTAGGCATTGAAATGTAAAGAGTACGGCTGTTATAATGCTAATTAGCCTATTCAACAGCCCTACCTATTCAGCCCCCTTAGCACAAGCTTGGAGCAAAACAGTAACAGTTGTGTCCTGCCTAACAACCTGGCTTTGATGAATCCTGATAGAATCTGCAAGGAGAACCAGATGCTATTGGATGCCCTAGAGGCATCCAACCAGAGAATGGAGGCACTCAATGCAGATACTGCTACTGAACACAATGCAAGCTATAATGGACCTATAAGGGCACCAATGCAAGGTAGCAGCTTCTCAGCCCTTTCTATACCAGTCAATGGGCTGTGAGCTGGAATCAGAGAACTAAGAGGGAGCCGTGGATCTTGAGGCTGACGGGATTGTGGATCAATCTACAGAGCAACAATCACAAGATCTGGGCTCACGTGAGCAGCTCTGACTGGTGAGAGTGCATCATACTGTTGACTCAGGATGATCAACAGTGGCTTAAGAGCAGAGACACATTTGTGCACATAGTCACACTGTTGTCACTGCTCATTGAGCTCCAGGATACTGTCATACATCACCCCATTGCACCAGAAATGAGGGTGGCCATGACCATCATGAAATTGGCCACCCCCACCAGCCTCCTCTTCATCCTGGACCAGTTCAGCATGGGTCCCTGCACAGTCAGGGTGGCAATATGTGAGGCATGCCAGCTGCTGCAAGACATCACAGCAAACATTCTCATCTGTCTCTCTAACCCCAAGGAAGGTGAAGGCTTCAAGGCCATGGGGTCCCTAACTGCATGGGTGCATTGTCAGTACACACATCCCAGTTCTATCCCCATCCCAGGGGAGCTGGTCATTCACCAACAGGAAAGGATTTGCCTCAGTGATCCTCCAGGCCATAGCTGATCACTGAGGATGGTTCACTAACACTTATACAGGCTGGGCAGGCAGCATGCAAGATGTATGTGTCTTTCAAAACTTGCCACTGTCCGGCATGATGGCATAAGACAATATGCACCCAGGGTCCCCAGTGTAGTGATCTAGGGTGTTGATATGCCCCCACTTAACATAGTGGACATGACTTACCCCCTCCTTCCCTTGCTCATGAAGCCATATGGAGGACAAGTTACCGACCGACGAAAGACAGTATTCAGCTACTACCTTAGCAAATACTGAATGACTGTTGAATATGCCTTTGGCCATCTGAAAGCACGGTGGATGACACTGAACTACAGACTTGAGGTGGACCAGAAAACATTACGAGGTTCGTTGTGGTGCCTGCATGCTCCACAATATTTGTAATACCAGGGGGAAAGTATTCAACGAGTCCTGGTCTGAAGAAGTGTGGAAGGCAGTGGCCAGATAGATGTGGGCAGGCAGGGCATGGTGTCCCCCATCATCAGCATTCAAATGCTGATCAGGGGGCCATTGTGCAGAATTGCCTGGCCGCACACGTTCTGGCTGCTGCAGAAGGAGAGGGTCCTCTCTAGGCCACTGATCAATCAACACTGAATACTAAACCATTCAGCAGTTACCACTGAGTATTTCTATAAATAACATTGTCACGGCGGGGTCCTGCAAGAGGGCCATGTTTTCCTTAAGGCCCCCTCTCCGTGTCAAGTTGGCCCAAGGGCACCCTCTTTCTCGCCCGCCACGTCTTTGATGGTTTAAGTTGGTTGGGAGGCTGCCTTATGCCCTCTCAGACACATCTCTATGTTTATTCAGACCCCGTGGTTTTCCCGGACTCCTCGTTGATCTTGTCCTACAAATGAGTGCTTTGGGGCACCATAGCCTTATGGGCTATGTGTGGCTCCAACCACCCCTGATACCACGCCCCAAGCTTCACAGATGGAATCAACATTGAACTGTCACCATCTCTCTCTTGACATACACTGCCGCCCCCTCCTGGGGCTCTCCTCGCCCTCTCTCGGGGCCTCAACACGCCCGTACTGGGGCTTCTCTATAGTGCCCCCTCCTAGGGCTCGCCACGCCCACGCTAGGGCTTCTTAAAATGCTGCCCCCTTCCTGGGGCTCTCCGCGCCCACACTTGGGCTTCTCAAAAAGTGCCCCTCTCTAGGGCTCGGGTCTATACACCCCGTATGCTGCGCCCTCCTGGGCACCAGGGTCCTCATACTCCGCTGTGAGGCCCCTTTAAGGATACTGTGCCCTCACTAGCACCAGGGTCCCCACACCACTGTGGGTTCCCCCTGAGTACACTGCACCCTCACTGGTGCTGGGGCCCCCACACCACTGTGGGTCCTTATGAGGCCTCCTCCAACCCCTTATAGCCTCACCCAAACCACCGGTGTAAAACAACAAAATGATACAGAAACTCGAGCCTCCTGGCTATAACATAATGTAAAGCCGCCTGGCTAAACCACGCCCTAGAGCTGCCATCCATAACTCTGCTCAAGCAGTACCTGCGGGTCTCACTGCTTCTCGCATCCCCACTCCAGGAGTTCCTGCCTCTCTGGCTGCTGGCGGGGAACTGTTTCAGGTCTCTGCTCCTGGGCTTTATAAGAGTCAGGTTCTGCCTCCTACGGGCAGCTGACCGCTGGCAGGTGTGGGTCATTTGCTCCCTCCAGTTGCCCTGGCAACCCACAGGTGGGCTCCTATTCCCTGCTAGGGCTCTTTCTCTGGCAGTTTCTGCCCTCTAGGAGCAGGGCACTACAGTGCTCTGCGACAAACATTTTAAAAATTATTGCAACACTTCTGTCTGTCTCATAAGTACATTGTCTCTAGTTTTTGGGGGGCAGGGGGAGGCAGGCTGCAGTGATGGTGGGGAGAGGGAGTCAGAGAGGGCTGAAGTCTCCAGGTTTTCCTTTGCTTTGTGTGTAGGCGGGGTGAAATGCAGCAAAGACATTAAAATGCATTACTTACTGCTGGCCGCATTAACTTGATGCCCAATATGCACGCAAAGAAATAAGAAATTCAAAGGGTGCTGATTCATGTGCATATTATAAGTGCTCAGAGAATTTAAGCATCCTGTTTGGAGAAGGGGGAGGTGATAATGGAGCAGCTGTCTGCTCCTGTCTCTGCGGATGGAGATATGTCCAGTCAGAAGGCCAGGGTCTCTTGTTAGCTTTGGGGGGCAGCTTGGATGGTTGGTATGTGGATTTGAATTTGGCAGGCGGAGCATAGGGTACAGCCCAAGGCAATTGGGACTTGGGGGGCTATGGGAACAGAGACCCAAACAGAGATGTGTCTGGGAATGAAAGGGAAACATCAAACAAAACAATGACTCCTAACAGTGCAGGAATGTGAATACAAGGATGTGGGTGCAGAAAGGAAGGTTCCAGGCATATTCTGGGATTGGGACCCCCTGTGAGATAATGCAGGGAGCGCATTATCGGAGATCCAATTAGCTCACTACAACACTCCAATATACATGCAAAGATACATATAAGAAATTTATGGGGTGCAGATTTGTGAACATATTATAAGCACTCGGAGAATTTCAGCACCCTGTTCATAGGGATGGTTGTTTGAGTGAAATAAAAAAAAAAAGTGGATTTACACATGAAATAAAGTTTACTTGATGACATAGAAACAGGAAGATAAAAAATAAAATAAGAATAAAAATTAAAGATAGGAATGAAAATAATAAAATAAGAATAAAATAATTAAAATGTTGGTGTAAAAAAATTTAAAAATATGTGTAAAAATTAATGAAGTGACAATTAAATGAATGACCACCACTTTTGGTCATCTGTACGTATCAGTGAGCTATAGATATCACCAGTCTGTAGTGGGGATTAGCATTGTGTGGTGCCTCCTGCTGTAATTTAGTACAAAGAGACCAGTGGGGTGGATTGTTATGCAGTGCCCCCTGCAGTAATTTACTGCAGGGGGCCGCATGGAGCATTTAATGAGATTTAAGACCAATGACACATAAACAGCGATGGAAAAATAAAACCCACCGTTTCAATTTAGGGGGCATAGAAAGCCACCCTGAAGGACTAAACCCCTGTCACGTGTACAAGGACCCACCGATGCACAACAGCAACAGCTGTTGGTAAATATCTGTTGCAGGAATGAGAAGAAAGGGGAGAAAGAGAGCACATGCATGCAGCAAATATTCACAGGAATGAGAGAATGCACAAGCAGTAGACTGATTCACAGTTCTGTACTCAGGGCTGTAGGACAGGCATTCACTTCGGTGTAAGACTCTGAAATCAGTATAAGATTAGTCAACATACCTGCTCAAAGAACGTTTAGGCATGTGAGCACCAGGAGACGATACATAGACATGTTGGCTAAACTACATTTTTAATAGAAATGAAACTGCTTCCATCAATCCAAGCACCAGTTCTTAACATCAGCAATAATAACCTATATTGTTTTCCAGTCTCCCCACATCTTCACTCTTTTCTTGCTTCCTTTCCTGCACAGGTATTCTTTCTCCATCACCATGTTCTTGTGTTACTTCTCTGAAGTTCTGCTGCCCACCATTCCACATTCTGGCATTACAGTAAAATTTCCATGAATTCCACTATTTGAAGCATTATGACTCACACTGCAGTCTTTAACAATATTTTTAAAATACCAGTGTTTTTTTAATCACTCTTGAGATCCACAAAAGAAAGTAAGGATATTATCTTGCTAACTTACAGCTTTGGCTGTTGTTTCTTTTGCCACCCACACACTCGCATTTCTCTCCAAAGACTGAGCAGACGTATGGTACTGAAGCATGCCAGCATCTGACTTCACATTTCAGTCTTTTCCTTTAAAAAAAATGGATGGATGTTAACCGAGGACAGTACATGGACCTTTATTAAGGATAGTTTTATTAGAGACATAAAAGTTCTGTTGTACCATAAAACTGTCTGGGAAGTGCCAGATCAGAACATGAATTCATCATCATTCATCTGTGGCCTGTCTGATATTTCAGGGATAGATCAAAATGCACTGGCGCAAGGCTATGCACAAGGAGAGGGACATTCTTTTCTGTCTCCAGCAGTGGTCACATTAAGTCCTAAAGTACAGGGATTGGTTTCCTTTATTACAGCATAATTTAAAACTACAGGTGTTATTACTGATCATAAAATTATAATACTCTTTTAACTGCTTGAAAAGCTTTCCATTTTAAGGAGATGAAGGAAGTAAAAACATTCTTAATTTTGACAAATTATGGTCAATTCATCAGTTATTTTTTAGTCTAGACTTCAGTACTCTCCCCTTTCTTTTGTGCCTTGAGGGTGCAACTTTATTGCAGTACTGCTTTGCAGCTGGGACACACATTTCATTCTTCTGTATTGTTGTCTTCTCTATAGTCGTTCATGTGACACACTAAAAGGTTGTACCTTAAGGTAAGCATATGACTTTAGACAATAGGTGTTCAAGGTCCCTGAAGACAATGAGGTCCCTGAAGACAATAGTTATCTTATTTGCTTAGAGGCCAACTTTTGAGTAATCAGTTAATGCAGTTTGTAAATGCTGTAGGGAGATTAAGTTAGATAGTACATATACTATCAGTTCACTGGCATTACTGAATGCTAGATGAAAAAAATATCAGTGAGCTTCCCATTGCAGCTGATAGAAAGGTGAAAATAAACTTTCTTTAGAAAAGGGAGACTGAGGAGATTAATGCGATTTTTTTTTTGTTTTGTTTTGTTTTGTTTTTTGTTTTTTTTAATGTGAGCTTTTTCTGGGAAATTTGCTTGAAATTTGTTATTCTAACATGACTCAAAAAACCTCGAAACAGGTATCACTGAAGTACCAACTAGGAAGCTAATGCTAATGATTAGCATCACCCATGAATCATTCTAAACAGAGTTCAACAGATATTTTAAACGCATCTCAGACTCGTGCATGTGTTTATGCCTTGTCCATCTCAGCTTGGGCTTTCCTTTGCACTGCATATCTAGATATGAGGACCAAGCAGATTTCTACTGGCTAGTGACTGGCTCCATTGACTCAGAGGATTTTCATTTTCTACCCTCTTGTTCCTGAGTGTGGCCTGTGATGCACTGTTCCTTACAATAAGAATTCAGATTTACTCACATCATTGCATTCCCTCTGCAGTGTACTTCTGGGTTCACACCTTCTGGAATCTAGAAGATTTCAGTCACATCAACACCTGACCCACAGGCCTGCCTTTCCTGTGATTCAGTGCCTCCAGCAGAATATGTTAATTCTGCTGGACCAGAGCAGACTACCTCAGGTTTGGGGAAGCAATAACAATCAACTGATGCTAAACTAAAAATTAAACTAAACTGATGCAATTCTAAATCACTGTTTTTGCAACACAGCTGCCTACTGGTTCTCACATAAGCATTAAGAGCAGGTTTTGGTAGCACCATTTCAGTGAGTTCAGAGCAGGCGCATGGAACTCAAATGCCACTTACAAAATACATTTTCCAATGGAAAGCCGCCTAGCCTCGTGTGCAGCCTTACTGAGTCACCGGACCACACGTGGCCCGTGGGCTGTACTTTGAGCATGGTTTACAGCAAGCAGGAAAACAGGAGGCATGAGTTGCTGAACTTCTTAACAGAAGGTAGTGACAACAGCACAGGTTCTTTTATCTCCTGATTTAACACATTTTTCCACTATTTCATTGATACAAGAGGAAAAGAAAATGGAAACAGAGAAGGGATATACCAAGTAAAAGCTACCACGCTATACCAATTAAGACTGAATAAAAAAATTGAAAACTGATTTTTAAAATGAAAGCGCAGTTCAGCCTGTTCCCTGTTTACCTAGATTGGCCTTATGACTCCAGAGCACAGCTTGGTGGTCCGACGTAAGCAGGCCAAACAAATTCGAATGTCAAGTCAAAGCAAAAGTGAATCCACCTTTATAGCAGTTGCCTGCATATCACTGGAAAAGAAAACACCTGTGACACATAAGGGATCATGAGCAGACATGAAGGAAAAAAGTACACCCCTGTTTAGTGGACTGCATTAATGTTCATTTCCAGAAACTGAAATATTTTCTTCTCTTTTCTTTTTTTGCTTTACTTAAAAAAAAAAGGTCAACTTTATCAGCATCTTTTATGAATTCATATTTCTTTTATACACTGGCACTGACTTAGTTACAGAAATGAGGAAAGCATGTTACCTTGTTTGCTCTTTCCTATAAAATGTTACTCCCACCTCAATATTATATTATAACTGTCAACATAATAACTTGGAGTAAAATATTTGCAAGCACACATGTAGCTTTGATTCCTAAGGCTGTCTGAGCTGAAAAGCTTTTCTGACATAGCCATACCAGTTAGGTGGGTGAAGGAGGTGTGATTTTTACTGACATCACTTTGCTGGCAAATCCACAAACAGAATTCTACTAGTAATACTGCACTTTTGATAGTACAGGTTATGTTGTTTGGCGAATTTGTCTTTAAGCATAGCTGCATTCCTATTCAAAGCAATTCTCTCAGTTAGCTGTACCAGCAAAGCATTCTAGTGTAGACATAATCTAAATCCCATTTTCAAATGTGACCAAGATACTTAAGAGCAACACTGCTGAAAATTTAACTCAAATGTGTAAATTTGGTATGGATGTTAAAACCCCCAGTGCATACTTTCATTCAGAATTAAAGTTCAATTTAGCTGAATTCACTTCCAAAGAAAATTAAGCACAATGGAATCATACCTACTTTAGTTCTGAATAAGAGTCAACATGTGTCTAAAGGAGTGCTTAAAGAGTTTGTTTAGATTAATTTTCTTGAGTCTCCCTGGCAGACAAACCCTTAATCTCCTTGAAAGCCAGGAGAGCCCATGCTAAAATCATTTTGCAAATGGGAATTAGGAAATATTAACTAACTTATATAACAGCCTATTAAGTAAATAAATGATATATTCATATTGTATACATTTAAAAATTGTGGCAAAGAAGCTAAGTGACACCCAGAGAATTTGTCAAAAGTGTTGTTGAGACAGTTTTCCATCAAAAAAGCTATTTTAATTAAACCAAACATTTTTCACAAATGTTTTGGGAAAAACATCCTCAATGAGCATCGATGTCAGTGTCAATGAAAGTTTTTGTTTTCATAGATGCTAGGGTCGGAAGGGACCTCAATAGATCATCGAGTCCGACCCCCTGCATAGGAAGGAAAGAGTTCTGGGTTCAGATGACCCCAGCTAGATGCCTATCTAACCTCCTCTTGAAGACCCCCAGGGTAGGGGAGAGCACCACCTCCCTTGGGAGCCCATTCCAGACCTTGGCCACTCTCACTGTGAAGAAGTTCTTCCTAATATCTAGTCTAAATCTGCTCTCTGCTAGCTTGTGGCCATTATTTC
>NW_005842928.1:529203-529564 GCF_000455745.1 Alligator sinensis
CCGATTCGCCACCCACTGGACTGTGTAGTCATCCAAGTCACAGCCTCTTAACTTGTTCACCAGTATGGGGTGGGATACCGTATCGAAGGCCTTCCTGAAGTCTAAGTATATGACATCAACCCCTACTTCTGCATCCAGGCATTTTGTAACCTGGCCACAAAAAGAGATTAGATTAGTCAGGCATGATCTACCTGCTATGAACCCGTGCTGGTTTCCCCTCAGCATAATTTGCCCTACCGGGCTCTCGCAAATGTGAGCCTTGATAATTTTTTCGAAGACTTTGCCTAGGATGGAGGTGAGATTGACTGGCCTATAGTTGCCCGGGTCCTCCTTCCTCCCCTTCTTGAAAATGGGGACCACA
>NW_005842928.1:530087-545829 GCF_000455745.1 Alligator sinensis
TAAGTTGGGAAACTCCCTTCTTGAGAGCACAGAGGCAGAAAGGGATCTTGGAGTCATCATTGACTCCAAGATGAACATGGGCCGACAATACGAGGTCACGGTCAGCAGGGCTAACCAGACCTTATCGTGCATCCACAGGTGCATCTCAAGTAGGGCCAAGGAGGTGATCCTCCCCCTCTACACGACACTGGTCAGGCCACAGCTGGAGTACTGTGTCCAGTTCTGGGCACCCCACTTCAAGAGGGATGTGGACAACATTGAGAGGGTCCAGAGGAGGGCCACCCGCAGGATCCGGGGACAGCAGGGCAGACCCTACATTGAGAGGCTGCGGGACCTGAACCTGTTCAGCCTTCACAAGAGAAGGCTGAGGGGGGACCTGGTGATCGTCTATAAACTCACTAGAGGGGACCAGAAGGGTTTGAGGGAGACCTTGTTTCCCCTAGCACCCCTTGGGATAACAAGGAATAACGGCCACAAGTTGTTGGAGAGTAGGTTTAGATTAGACATCCGTAGGAACTACTTCACAGTTAGGGCGGCTAGGATCTGGAACCAACTTCCAAGAGAAGTGGTGGTGGCTCCTACCCTGGGGGGCTTTAAGAAGCGGCTTGATGCCTACCTGGCTGGGGTCACATGAGCCCAGTTTTCCTCCTGCCCAGGCAGGGGGTCGGACTTGAAGATCTACGTGGTCCCTTCTGACCCTACTTCTATGATTCTATGATCTCTTAAACATGTAGGAATGCCCTTGTTAAATGGTTTTGGAAATTAAAATTACAATTTTTCATTTGCAAATGACTTTTCACTTAAAATTAACTTTATTTTGTATTTTAAAAAAATAAGAACTAGTACAGAAAGAAAAAAGTGAAATGAAACAGAACTAAAATGTTTTAAATTGTTGAAAGCAACACATTTCAAATAGCCATTCATTTAGAATTCTGTTTAATGGAGAATTTTAAAAAATTGGTTCTTCATCCTAATTTGGGATGATAAAAGTATTTCTAAATCTTATACTAGAGATAATCAAGAAGAAAAGGGAAGGATAGTTATCAGTAGTGACTCCAAAATAATAGAACCACCAGAATTCTTTCTAACTAGAAAACCAAAGAAAAGACACCTTAACAACTAGAAAGTGAAGGAAATCATGCTGGTATCACTGTTAATAAAAAGCAGGAAGGGAAAATACCTAGAAAAGCAGATTTCATTACAGGTGATGCAAGATCATATAGTATTTGCTAATAAACTTATGAGCCACTGACAATTAGGCTTGGTAGGTCAAGGAGTGGCAGATACTAATTAATGAGGAAGGAAGAGTGTTAAATGGATTTCTACTGTTTAAAAAATTCATTGGGGTGGGGGGCTTTAATAGTGACTATTCATGATGTCTCATGTCTGTGTCCAGTAAAGTAATGGAAAATAGATTATGAAAAAAGTATGTATAAACACAGAGAGGATGATAGAAGTGTGAAGAGAAAGAGGTAGTTAGCCATGTTAATCTGTAGAGAAAGAGGTAGTTAGCCATGTTAGTCAGTCAGAAGGCGAGATAGATATGCACTTTTATAGACTAAATAAATAAGCTATATATTGTAGATATAGAACATAAGCTTCTGTGGGCCAAAGCTTGCTTCCTCAGATGCTATGAAAGATGTGAAGAAAGCAGAGCATAAGGAGAGAAATTAGAATACAAAAGACAAGGCAGCAAGAGAGAGGGGAGAGACCATGAACAACAGTTCCATTATGCATTTAGAAAGGAAAACTCCAGTGCAAGAAAATTGGCACATTCATCCCTAGAGATAATACTATTTAGTGTTGAATATTCATAGTTCATAGTCTGGAAACAGTCATATTGAAAGGTATTTACATATTTAACTGTAATCCTAAACACGGACAGATTTGAGTACATGTTAAAATGTTTTCCTGAGCCAAAGCAAAAGGTATTATATGCATATAAACACATGTAAATAATATTTAAGCCATGTCTTATTTGAGTAAGTATCTCTCAAAATCTGACATTTTTTTGTAACGTTTGGAGAAAATCATCTGATCTTACATATAATGGTATGTAAATTAGTTAAAGGACAAAAAAGGGTAACAGCAAAACAGTAGAACCAATTAAGGAAGCAGCAGTTGGTAAGTTTATAGAGAGTTCATTCTTAAGTCTAATATAATTCAAGATTTTTGGTAACTATCTGAGGAAAGGATAAACAGAATACTGATTTTGTTGATGGTATGAAATTGTTATAAATTACCATTGAAAATGGTGAAATATTATGCAAATGGACCTAGAAGTCTCAGAAAAATGCTGCTATATCTTTCTTGTCCATTATAAAAAAAATTAAACAATAAAAAGTGTGCTGGGTTTTGGCTTCTAGAGATGGGAAACAAGGAGTCAAAATCTTTTAAAATCCAACAGAAATCAATGGATATCTTTCTGTTAACCCAAATGGGTTTTGGATTTGGCCCAAAATGAGACTCATTCTGGAAAATGTAAGCTAATCATTCTGAAGAACAATAATCCAAAATTCACCAGGAAGGAGAGATTTGGAAAGCTGTGAAGCCAAAAGAGACCTATGGGAGGTTATATAATTATTATATATGTGATAAGAGTGTATGAATAAAATTGCTGTAGCCTATACTGTATTGAAGACTGTTAATATGCCTCCTGTCCCTTTCTCTTCTCTAAATTCAACAAACCCGGTTCTTTTAATCTTTTCTTTCAGAACATGTTCTGGACCTGTGATCATTCTTGTTCCTCTCTTCAGGACTCCCTTCAATTGACCCATATCCTTCTTGAAGAGCAGTGCCCAAAACTGGATATAATACTGACACCTTACAAGTGCTGAGTAGGTTTTAAGGATTACTTCAATGTGTCTTACAGGTGATACTCCTGTTTATAAAGGCCAGTATAATGATGGCTGTTTTTCACAATAGTGAATGCATCTACATGAGACACCTTAATGTGCAGCGGACAGTTCTGTGTATTAGCATGTCATGGCAAAAACTGTGCTAATGCACAGTAGAATTAGTCTACTTCATATCCCCTGGGGCACCAGAATGGAGGCAGGAGGCTGAGCCTCCAGCCCAGCATGTAGAGCAGAGCAGCAGGATGCTGCTGCAAGAGAGGTGTCACCACCAAGACCCAGGTTAACTCTTCCCTGGCCCTGCAACCACCACAGTTTTACATGAATAGTGAGAATCCAAAGCCCTGAATTCAGTGATGCCTGCAAAGTTAGGGAAGGGTTAACCTGGCTCTTAGTGGCGACACCACATACTTCCTCTTGCAGCAACATCCTCTCCCTGCTCTTCTCCACACAGCTGGAGACTCAAACCGCTATGAGCACATCCCTTTACTGAGAGCCCCTGGTTTATGTGGCACATACATCACAGCTGCCTGCACCACTTGGGCACACGGCCTGCAGGCAGCCAACCCTGGCTTAAGAGAATGTCCTGTGGGACAGGGTCAAAAGCCTTACTAAGTCCAGATATATCACATCTAGAGTTTCTTCCCTATTTACAAGACCTATTACCTTGGCCTAGAAGGATATTTATTAGTTTGACAAGATTTGTTCGTTACAAATCGATGTTGGCTGTTGCTTATCACATTTTTATCTTCTAGATCAGAGGTTCCCAAACTTTTTCTTATTGCATACTCCTTCCAGATTTACCAGCTGCCCGCATACCCCTACTAGCATGTTTTGTATTTTAAACCCTTAAATGCCAATTATTATTAGAATGAAAATTAAATCTGCCATTATACCATTTCTCCCATGTACCTCCCAAAGATGTCTTGTGTACCCCCAGGGGTATGCTTACCATGGGTTGGGAACCCCTGTTCTAGATGCTTATAAACATATAATTGTTTCTTCTAACATCTTTTTAAGAATTGATGTTAGGTTGACTGGTCTAGCGTTCTTGGGGTCCTTGAACCCCTTTTACTGATATGTGCTATGTTTGCTCTTTTCTAGTTTTCTGGCATCTCACCCTTTCACTCTGAGTTCCAAAAAAATAATCACTGAAGATCTGAGATGGCTTCAGCCCAAAGTACTCAATGGTGAAGTTTACCAGGCTAATTTGAAAACATCTTTTTCGTAGTAGTCTCTAAGCTTTTCCTTCCCTATTTTATCACCAATGCCAATGTGGTAGCCATCTGATCAAAATTAACCTTTTTAATGAAAACTGGTGTAAAAAAGCATTCAATACATCTGCTTTCTCAGCATCACCTATCTATTAGCTTTCCCTCCCCACTGAATAATGGACCAACCCTTTCCTTGGAATTCTGCTTACTACTGACATATTTATGAAGCATTTATATTATGAAGCTTTTATATTCCTCACTATTCATATCTTATTTTGTGCCTTGATGTTTCTGATTTTGGCCCAGCAAGCTTTTGCTGTATCCTTATATTCACCCTTATTAATTTGACCTACTTTGCATTTCTGTATGGTTCCCTGAATTTCATCCTTGAATATTTCATGAATTAGCTAAGTAAATCACCTACTACACTTCCAGTTTTTCCTGTATATTGGCATAATTTGAGCTTTGTCCTGAAGATTGTTACTTTAAGAAATTGCCAACATTCCTGAGTTCCTTTTCCCCTTTAGACTTGCCTGTCACAGAACTAGTGTATTGTAGTCTGGTATTTTGAAATCCATTGCTTTTATCCTACTATTCTCCCACATCCCTTGCTAAGAATCAGGAAAGCTATCATTTATGATTACTCCTCCTAAAGTCATTTTCAAATTACACATTCTCAACCAGCTCCTGTTGGTCAGACTCAGCTCTGAAAATGCTTTCCTCCTAGTTGTTTCTGCCCCTAAATGCCAGCAACTTTTCTGAGGCAGTGTCCTGCCATATCGTTCCCTGCTGATGTCCCTGACATATGGATAGTTAGGGCTTAGCTGGTCTCAGGGAAGAGATTGCCTTCATCCCCCCACCCAACTCTACAGTCACGCTCCAGACTTGTAAATTTGCTAGTGAGGATGTCCTAGACTCATTCACAGTGTCCAGTCATAAGCCTTTACTGTCTAACAGGTGCCCACTGAGGAGGAATCTGAAGCAGCTCACTGGCAAACTTCTGGATCAGAAGACCATCAGTGGACTCAAGCAGGCAGGGCATGGCCAGGCATAAACAGCCCTGCTCCCCCCAAGATTGGCCACTGCCATGATACAAACAAGCCCTTGAAATACCCCATTTTACTGTCAGGTCTTACCTTTTGGCCATCTTATTTTCCAACAAAAGCCTCATACATCTGATTTTCCTGGTTTGGTGATCTACTGTAGCCTTCTGTCATGACATCACTTATGTTCTTTTTTTCATTTTTGTCTTTACTTTCAACGGTATTATCACCCCACTGCATTCTGGACCTGAAAACAAGTGCATACATCTTTGACTGGGATACTGAATACTGGAATACAAGGCAACACATCCTTTTGATTTTCCCTGACAAGTCTTCCTGAACAAGGTGAATCCATCTCTATCAATATTCCAGTTGTGCTTATTCCACTAAGTTTCCTATGTGCTACAACATCTAGTTCTTACTTTTTATTTTCCAAACTGTTTGCATGGTATCTAGGCAAAAAATCTGCCGGGGAAAAAAGGAATCGTTACGCTGTAAAAGCACACCAGTTTCTTTGCTTTTTATCTCAGGTACAAGTGCTTCTTATGAGGCATGCAGTGCACAGGTATTTAGGAGAAGGGAATGTATTTTAGTCTATTTATCTGAAAAGTGAGTTGAACTCTGAACTCTCACCCTTATCTCTGATAAGGCAGACAGCAACATTTCCTCCTAAGGTTTTATTGTGCCATCAGCCTCTTGCTGAACAACACTGTAGCTTCTGCCATGCAAGGGAGTTTCTTTACCAACAGACATTTCCCTCTTGGTTTGGAGTAAAGAACTCCCTCTTCCCATGACCCCTGCTGTGCTTCTGTCTGGAGAAGGGGGCTCTAGGACTCTTTCTCCTCCTCCTTATGTTGCCTCTAACTAGGCAGAAGCGCCTCTGGAATTTCCTTTCTTTTGGAGTTGCTAAATGTTTCTCCTGGCAGAGAAAAGTGAGTCCCAGGGCTCACCTTTCCTCTGTCCTTCCCTTTCCTTATCTATATTTCCTTCTCTCTTCCCTTTTTCTTTCCATTCCTTTCTGTTACAAGTCTTCTTTAATAAGCAGTCTAAGGTCCTATTGCTGAATTTACCATGAAGGGCGTGGGCATAGGACACAACTCTCAAGCATGCTCTGTATATGAATGGAAGAAGACTCAGCAGTAAGGACACTTTCACCTCCTCAAATCTCCTTTACCCACAGGAGCATCTGTATCTGTCCCCATCTGATCAGTCTGATCTGTGAAAGAACTGGAGAGCTGCTTGCCAACTCTCAAAGATAACTTGATTCTGTTACAAAGCCACAGCAGTCTGGCTAATTGAACTGCCCACAGCTCTGAATGGTTTGGTTCCACTAGTCTGTCACAGTTGCTGTGGAAAGGATAACTCTCCTCTCTTTATCCATTGCATAAGAAAACAAAGTCTGTGGTATAATAAAGCAAATTCTGAGTAAATCTTAATGCTTTCTTGCTTGGTTCTTCATCTATTGAAAGTCACCTATATACCACACCAACAAGTTACGGCAACACAAAAGGGAAAAAAGTATATCCCAATTTCCCTGACCCAGGGGACATGGACAATAATGGCTATACTGTTCCACTAGAAGCAAAGTGCTGAGTGGCTGACCAGAGATATGTGATAAAGCTCCAAGTCATTCTGGAATATCTGTGAGTCCATAAGTAAATCTTAAGTCATTGCAATTTAGGCCCATAATTCTTTGTTTAAAATTTTCTATTCTTAGCTTTTAAAACAAGAATCTTTATTTTTACTGGAATCATGCAGCTGGCCCTTCCCGGGAAATGTTGAAAACATTTTATTTCGAAATACTCATGCTTGTGCTTCATACATTTTTTGGATCTTTTCTCATTAAAAAGCTCATCTGCTTTCCCAATATGATAGTATAATTCTCTCAATGGGCCCTATCCTGTGTGCCTCCAACTTCCACTGAGATCAGTACGTATCAGGATTATATCCTCTAATCTTAAGCACTTTTAAAGGAATCAATTATGCCACAACTAAGGGTCGTCATTTCAGGAGGATAAGAAGCAATAGAAGTACATGGGGAGTTTAGAATGTTTTCAAAGAAAGGCCATCAATAATAGAAATGGGGTAATTATGCATCATATGATAAATGAAGTCTTTTCAAGTAGTTTATTTTTCAAAAATGTTTAAGTGCCATCAACATGTTTTTGTTTTAGAAAGTATGTCCCTGTAAACACTTTCCTCTTCAGTGTTCCTACCCAAAATCCCACTTGCTTTTAGTATGTGATTATTGGAAAAATCAGATGCCTTGATTGAAAGCTCAGGTTTCGATTAATAAGGATGTACAGGATTTTTTTTCCAGATATATGAACAGAGTGACGGGATTCTAGACCACCAAATTGTTGGTATTTTAAGAATCTGACAGGCTCAGCACCATGTGCCATTCTAGCCTCTCTGTGTATCCTCTGTGGTTAAACTCTTAAGCATTTTAAATTCTTTTGGTCAGTATTTTTTTTCTTTCTTGGGCAGACAAATAGAAACACGTTCCAAGTGAGCATTTATGGTGTACAGAGAATTACAAGATACTACAATCACCTCTTTGAAGGTGTTTCCAGGGTTTGGACAGTTATGCAGTTATGCAAATATTTTATTTGGAAAAAAAAAAGCAGCACTGCTATTTTAAAGCTAGAATATAATTAACTGTATTCCAATTCAAATGAGAGACAATACCAACAGAGACGCACAACAAAAGAATATAGGTCAAATTTTAGAGTTGTCACTGAGGCAAAAAACCCCATTGAACTTCAGTGATATAATGTTGTGGAGCAGTGATTCTCAACCAGGGTGCTGTCAACACTAGCACTGTTAGGTGTGCAGACACTGATACATGATTCACAAGACAAACCCAGAGATTTCAAAATGGAATCCATAGTGTCAAAAACATTTTAACCTGTTTTGGTCTTTCCAAGTTCTTTGCAACAGAAGAATTGCTCTATTATTTTTCCATAGTCAAAAAAAGAGTGAAAGCTAAAAGCTGACATTTTCTAAACCTAACACAGAGTGTGTTGAATCCAAAAAGGTTGAGAACCACTAATATAGAGTAAGGATGGCAGGGCCAGGCCCTAAATAGTACATTTTAGTAAGCTGTTCCAAAGAAATCAGCTGGAAAACACTAGTATCTTATTTCTGGTGCTTAAAAAATAACTCAAATGCAATGAGCCATCTATGGATAACTTACAAAAAGCAGAAGCAATAAGACTATCAGCTGTACTAGAAACAGTACAAGCAGACTAGTGTGTCTGAATGAGATGGGGAACATAAGAGAGATCTGGAGAAGCAAGGCATTTTCCAAAAGATTTGATAGGCATTGGAAGACCTTCTATGCAATCAAGGTTTTTAGATCAGTTGTGGCCAAAAGAGACTTGACTGGAGCTACGTATAATTCAGTTCATAAATTGATGGGTAAGAACTATATCACGGCATAGAATGAATGCTTTGGGTATTCACTTTGCTGTTCTGTGACCTGGAACTGAAAACATCTCTTTTGTACGTGGAATGCACCAGCTGTGTGGAAAGTTGTGAAAGTCAGTAAAAAAGGAAATGCTGCAGGTCACTTTCAGCGCTCAGCTGCTGTTTTTATTTTAATTTATGCTGATGATGGCTTCACATTTCTTCTAAAAATGTTAACAAGAAAACCCTTGACTGATAACTCATCTCCTTACCCAATCTGTGTAGTCTAAGGCCAGGTCCATTCTTTCACTACTCAGAAAAGGGGAAGAAGCCTGAAAATATTACACACACATAGGATGAAAGGTCAGATTTCTCAAAGTTCAATACAGCAGTTGACACACCTCTTGTAGGTCCCTAATATGCATAGATATGTAATGGCCGTGTATGACTGTAAATAGCTGGCAAGCACACACATTGGGATTGGTGCTTAAAAAAGATGAGTGCAGTTGTGTGCACCCAGCTTTTATTTGTATAAACTACAAAACAATGGATTGAACATGGATCACAAATAGGTCTATAAATATATCCACAAGAAAAATATACATTTATATATAGTCTGCTCTACATATGATAAACACACTTTTTAGAAGAAGTGTTTATAAATATCTATGGGATGATTAAAACAAAATTGGAGCCTTGTTTAATCAGGGATGTGCAGACTTCTCAAGTTCCCAGGGCTATCCAAGAACTAAGGGTATAGAGATAGAAACAATGCCTTTTTCTCCTTGCTACCTGCCCCACAATAGCAGTAAGTTGAGTATGCTTCCCCAGATGTATAACTTTCCCGTGTTGATTTCTGGGAGGTGCTGCATGCATCTCATACTAACGATCAACAGAGCAGCGGTGGAAGAAATGAACTGAAAATTGCATAAACACTGGTAAGTGCCTTACAAGAATGTTTTCTAAAATCATGGTCTTCATTTTTGGCATCTGGGGTTTTGGCAGGATCTCAGGTCCCTAGGCCTATTTTTGTGTACACACTTAAATGATGGGCCTGATTAGGAGACAATGATCCCCTGGAGTGTCTACTCTCCTAGTCTATTGAAGTGGAAATGGGTAAAAAGCCAAACTCCAAAAGTTATGTCCAAAACAGTAGAAAATCGCAGATGCAAAACCGTCATGGATTCCTCATTTTGCAGGCCTTTATATAATTTTTGCTGTTATCCACTGCATGTATGCTTCACAGTGCAAGTAATACTTGACCTGACCTTGCAGGAAATTACCACCAGCCAAACTAAAGCAACAGCAAGAATGTTAAAATAATGGGAGGATTTAGGCTAGTTCATTAAAGTCCATGGAGTTAAACCAGGGACACTGTTGGCCCATTTACTCTACCCAGAAAACAATCAGGTTTACCCCAATGAAGTACTAAACAAAGAACACAAATACTTGTTCTGCCATAAGCTGAGGAAGAACCATTAAGGAAACTCCTAAACAAAAATAAATACAAACTATGTTGTGGAGAGTTCAAAAGCCAATTTCAGGCGGAAGAAAGGAAGAGCTTTTATAAATGAGCCCCCTGTTTCTCATGTTCTGATACCCATGATTCATAATTTCCAGTAAAGTTGATGGAAATGCCTGGTGCTTAATGTGTCTCAAATTTTGGCTTATATATCTCTATATATCTCCATCCAGCAGCAAAAGTCAGCCTTCTCTGACATAAACTTGGAACTGTTTTGCCAGAGCTGGGGCACAAAAGAAGCAGTAAGGAGACAAAAGACTGTGGGCAGAACACTGGGGTTAGCTCTTACGGTCTTATGGAGAGTACCATGAAATTGTTAGTGACCACAACTTGATGTCTCCTCTTCCTCTGAAAGCTCTCAGAAGATCAGTAGAGGAAGAAAGGTCTGTAAGCAGTGACTACTCGGACTTTTTCCCAGCAGACTAATGCCCAGTCAGGTAGAGAGAGAGCAGATCCAGAGAGGGTACAGTGGTGTGGTTGCTCCTCTCCCTTTTGGACCATGCCATGTGAGCAATAGCTAGAGACTTTTAAGTCCCTCAAGCAGGTAAAAATTCCCCTGCCCCTGCTTCCCCCTCTGTGCTCATTCCCTCCCCTCCCTTCCCTCCCCTCCCATTCTCTTCACTCCACGCATACCACTGCTGGTATCCTTGGCTGACCTGTGGGGTCGGGGGAGCTCCTACTCCAGGGACAGTGGCAGAAGCAGGGGCAGGGGTGGGATATTTCCTCCTTCCTGACTGGTTCCTCTGAGTGTTCCCCTGCCAGCCTCAGGGACGGGAAACTTGTCCACCACTGCTGCTGTCCCTTGCCGAGCCTGGTTCCGCATGCAGTGCAGCTTGAGCAGCTCTGGAGCTCCCCCTGGCCCCAGATCAGCTGGAAACTGGGGCAAAGGAAGAGGGGCATGTGAGGGGCAGGTGGGGGTGCTGAGATCCAGAGAGGCAGATTTCTTCCCTGATTCAGGGAATTAAAAAAAAAAAATCCCCATCAGCTGCTCTTGTGGCATTTCCTGCATGTTTTGGTGAGGAGGAGGTTGGGAATGAGGGAGCAGCTCCACTTACTACTCCCAGACCCCCGTTTACAAAATCCTGGATCCACCCATGCCTAGAGAAGGTCACATCACCAGCCTGAGGCCAAAGAAATCTGGACTTCTGATGTCCTCCTATGATCTGCTCCATCTGACTAAGCTAGCATATGGGTTATTCTCCTCAGCTGGAATAAGAAATGACCTCTAGATTCACAACTGAGGAGGGCTGTGGATTACCTGGGAGCCAACATTAGAGGAGTCTTTTTTTCATCTGGATCAAGTCTTAGAAAACATGTAAAATTCTCCTAGAAACATGGGGAAAAATGTCAGAAATATGCATCTGTGGCAGAAACCTACTAGTTTTCATCACTGTTTGGGTTATTTCTGGTTTGGATTGCATATGCAAGTGTGTGCATGTGTGTTATTCTGCATGTTTTAGTTTCTGTTTTATTATTTTCATTAGGGTTCTTTTCAATTTGTCTTTCAGTTTGTTATGAAATTGTGAATATTTTCTTACTTTTTTTTTAAATTATGTGGTTGTTCTGATTCTGGTATTTCAGTAACTTTGCTCTTCGCTAATTCCTTTGTATTTCCTTAAGGCAATGAGCCATTTTTGTGGGGCTATATGGGTGGTTTTGCCAGCAGAATTCTTAAAGCACATACTGAAAGTATTGAAAATCATTTTTCACCATATTCAATAGGTGTAAAAAGTTAAGCTGACAAACATCTGTACTAACAGAGGTAAATTTTGCCATCAGTCATTCACAGGAAACCTCTGTTTGTCTTCACAGTTACTAATGAAAGCAGAATTTGGCCCACCATTGGATAACAGAATAATCATTATCACATTATACAAATACCAGTATACTTAGTATGTACTACCTCTGGTAAGTATGGCTACGTGGATATGTTTTATTCTTCAGTACATAACCAGGAGCTCTAACAGAAGAAAGCTGTTTTTATGTGAATATAACAATGTAAGTGCCAAGCAGTGAAACTTGCTCACGTTAGACAGTCATTATTATCTAAAGTATTTTTTGGTTCCTTAAGTCTTAAAAATTCTAATCAAAACTACTTTTATGAAGTTTAATCAGGGACCTGATGCAAACTCACTGATATCCATGGTAAGAATCCAGTCTACTTCAGTGGACTTTGGCTCAATCCATTTATTTTTTACCAAAGTAAGAAACGTATTACTTAACAAACTAAAAAAAGTTATCATTTAACAAACTATTATTTAACAAACTCTCAATCTTTGTTATTCATATGGCTTCCATTGCCGCATTATCAGAGGGCCTTACAAGCACTAGCATACTTATCTTTCCAGTGCCTCTCAGAAGTATTAAATCCCTCAGTTGTACAATGGGGATAAAAAGCACAGAGAAACTTGTTTTAAATCACACAGGAAGTCCATGGCAGAGTCAAGGATTAACCCAGGATTCCTAAATCCCACGAAGCTACCCTAACCACCAATCATTTAGGTTTCTACATCTCTCCCATGTTTCTAGATGCATACAATTTAAAAAAAAAAGCAAAAACAAATGTGTTAAAGAGAAAACTGGCATCCAAACAAACCTGCACAAGCAAACTTTCCCCATCACACAGTATAACCCCAATTGGCAGTTTCCTTTTCCACACAAAAAGAAAACAACTTTGGAAAATAGATAAATCATGGAGCTTGCCCAGAAGGTTACCAAATAAAAACTCTAGCAGAGCAAGGGAGGAAGAAAGTTCAGAAACAATATAAGCGTCATGTAAAATGAGGCAGCCTCTGCTTGAGTGTTGTATTCAGCTGATCTCCAAAAAAAGCATAGCTGAAAGAGGTTCAAAGACGGGCACTACTAAAAGACATAGCAGGTCACCAGTATGAGGAGAGACTGAAACTATTAAAGCAGTTAACTTTTTAGAGATGAGTAAAGGAGGATAATACAGAGAGATTAGTTTATGAGGACTTGTGAAGTCAGGGCCAAATATGATTACATACATCACGCAGTTTGAAAGGTGTCCTCAGAAAACACAGTCTCAAAATTGCCATGTTCCTGATAACCACAGTCAAGGTAAAAGAAGTAAAGAAGGAGATATGCTTGCTAGTCAGAACCTTCAAAGGCTGCCACTAAAGAAGAGAGCCAGATTCTGCCAATGAATCTGAAGTGAAAAAGGAAAGTGTGAATGCTGCCGAGTGGAAAATAGAACCTCATTTTGCATATCATGCCTAAACCACTGCCCAAGGAACAACACAGATTATTCAGAAAAAATAATGGAGGATCCTTTGCTTGTGCCGCAAGTAAGAAATAGGGAAGTGTTAGTCTCCCATGCTTCCACTGGAGGTGCTCAAGACCATGTGAGACCATTCTGGAAAAATGGGAACTCTGATGGAAAAGTATAATTTTATTTTTCCTGACAGATCTCCAAATATTGTTTCCTGCCAAAGCTGAACTAAGCCAGATAACCAACCTTCCAAATGCATTTTAAAAAGAACCTTGGATCTGCTCTGTAAGACAGAGAGACTTTTGGAGCCCATGATCCCAAGTCTCTTGAGAAAGAGTCATCTAGACAGAGTTGTGAAACACCACTTGAGCTGACCCTGCCACATTGTGCCTATATTAGGAAATGCATCACAAATAAGCAAATATAACACCACAATGTTAAACAGAATTTTGTCCCTAGTATGGATAGCAGCAATCTTATTTTAAAATGTTGTAGCTGAGCCTGATTAATCCTAATGTCCATGGCAGACACAGAAGGAGTGTAATGGTGCAGTTGTATCGCACTTTTGGATGAGACCCCCAGAGTCAGCGTGCAGACTAAGTCCACGAATCAGGTACTAATCCCCTCCTACTCCTGCATGCTCAGCAGCATGTCCTCTCTACTCCTGTTTCCCCCTCCCGCCACTGTCCCTATCCCTGCTGTCCCACTGTCCTGGGGCAGGAAGAGCTCCAAAGCCACTTCTGCCCTGCTCCAGCCAGGCTGTGTGGGGAATCAAGCTCACCTGGGGACAATGGCAAGCAGTTTTCTTCTCTTTGCTCAATCTCCCACATGTTCCCCACCAGCCCAGGAGTAGGAACAAGAAGGGGGAACCTGCCCACTACTGCCTCCACAGCTGTTGTCCCCAGCTGAGGCCAGCTTCCCAGCCAGCCAGGTTGGTATAGGACAGGAGGGGCTCTGGAGCTTCCCCTGCACCCCCCAAGGGAGCAGAGGACATTGGCAGCAGTGGACAGATGGGGGAAGGAATGGGAGCAGAGGGGACATACCAAAGACCATGAAGGGGGTAGTGGTGGGGGGAAAGGGTGGCAAGACCCAAGGAAAAAAGGGTCCCTTTATGCATCACAGTCCTTGATCAGGGGCGATGCGTAGGGGGTGCACGGGGGTACATGGCAGTGCACCCCTACAAACAGGCGCCGCTGACAGTCACCACTCGCCACTGCACTGCCGGCACCGCAGGCAACATCTGCGGGCAGTCCACAATTCCCGCTGGCTGCTGCCACTGCTGCTGGTGGTGGCTGCAGGTGGTCGCCGACCCTTGGTCGGCGCTCGCAAACCTCCCCCCCCGCCACCCGTCAACAGCGCTGTCAGTGTCTGTGGGGGCTCCCCGCTCACCACTACCACGTTCCCACCTCTCCCACTGCCGCCATTGTGCCCCCCAGCTACTGGGTCACATGCCATTCATGTCCTTCCTGCTGCCCATCCACTCAGAGTCCTCCCAGTCCTACCCACCTACCACACCTTGTTGGGAAAAGAGTTAATACAGGAGGTGTCTTACTGCTGCTCAAAGCAGAGGGTGTGAGGACTCCTAAGGCTGGATCTAACCACCTGGCAGACTCTCAGTTTTGGGTAGTGGCCCTGGTTTCCTGATCAGCCCATCACCTTGCTAGCTTCCTCTTGTTCTGTTGCCTCTGACTCCAGGCTAGAACCAAGGGCATTTATATACATGGTCCAGGAGTATGTGTGTGTGTGTTGGGGGGGGGACACTATTTTTCAGTGCAGGGATGCTGATACATGAGATGTTGGAGCACAGTAATTACCACTGTCCAACAGACTCAATTAATTAAGTCTGCTCCAACACACTGTAATTACAGCATGTCAGAGCAGCCTTGCTGCATGTGTATAGGTGCCCCAAGACATTGAGCTTTACAGTCATACTACTCAACTATTGGGCGGTATACATTGAGGGTTATAAGCTGTACGGAAAGGATAGAGTGGGGAAGAGAGGGGGAGGAGTTGCGCTCTATGTCAATGAGCGATATACATGGACCCCTATCAAAACAGAATTGGAGGAGGAGAAAGTAGAAGGATTGTGGGTTAGGTTACATGGAGGTCAAGGAGAAAGCGATTTGGTGGTAGGGGTCTGCTACAGACCCCCACACCAAGGGGAAGAACTAGATTTGGGGCTCCTGAGGCAGCTCTCAGGGACCATAAAAACTAGGGAGGCGGTAGTCATGGGGGACCTAAACTACCCAGACATCTGCTGGGAGACGCAGACAGCAAAGTCCCACCGTTCATGCAGGTTCCTATCCTGTGTACAGGACCTCCACCTGACGCAGGAGGTACATGGTCCCACTAGGGGGAATGCCTTACTGGATCTGGTATTGGCAACAGGGGATGACATTGTAGGAGACCTACAGATCAGTGGTCACCTGGGGGACAGTGATCACCAAATAATAGAATTCACCATAAGACGT
>NW_005842928.1:548069-552064 GCF_000455745.1 Alligator sinensis
CCAGCCTACACCGCGACCATCTCTGGTGTAAGTAAACAATCTTTTAATCAACCATTACGCGTCCGTGCCTAATTCCAGATCCCACGGGTCTCTCTCCGACCCCGCGTGCCCGGGCTGCTGGCCACAGTCCGCGTGCGCAAAGACGGGTCCGCATACTGCTCCCGGCCCACTCATGGCGACATGGATGGGTTCGGGAGGCGGCCCGCACAGACTCCAAGATGAACATGAGTCGGCAGTGTGATGAAGCCATCAGAAAAGCTAATGGCATTTTATCGTGCATCAGCAGATACATGACGAACAGAACGAAGGAGGTGATACTTCCCCTCTATCGGGCGCTGGTCAGACCACAGTTGGAGTACCGAGTGCAGTTTTGGGCGCTGCGCTTCAAGAGGGATGTGGATAACCAGGAGAGGGTCCAGAGAAGGGCCACTCGTATGGTTAAGGGCTTGCAGGCCAAGCCCTATGAGGAGAGACTGGGGCACCTGGACCTCTTCAGCCTCCGCAAGAGAAGGTTGAGAGGCGACCTTGTGGCTTCCTGTAAGTTCATCATGGAGGCACAGAAAGGAATTGGTGAGGCTTTACTCACCAAGGTGCCCCTGGGGGTTACAGGAAATAATGGCCACAAGCTAACAGACAGCAGATTTAGACTAGACATTAGGAAGAACTTCTTCACAGTTCGAGTGGCCAAGGTCTGGAATGGGCTCCCAAGGGAGGTGGTGCTCTCCCCTACCCTGGGGGTCTTTAAGAGGAGGTTAGATAAGCATCTAGCTGGGGTCATCTGAACCCAGCACTCTTCCCTGCCTATGCAGGGGGTCGGACTCAATGATCTATTGAGGTCCCTTCCGACCCTAATGTCTGTGAATCTATGAAGCAATGCCTTGCACAACACCACAGCAGGCTCTTAGGCTATCATGTCCGCGCCACTAACCTTCCTTGTGGGAAGTAGGTTGGGCAGGGTGCTAGGACACCCTGCCTGTGGCTTCCACATCTCCCTTTATAGCTGCTCCAGGTCCATGGGGCATCCATTAGAAAAAAAGAAACAAAAGAAAAAAATCTCTACTTAAAGTTGTTCCCCTGCTTTGGGGTAATGGACACAGTCTTTACACAGGGCTTTGCCCCACAAGTGTACTGTCCAAAGAAACCAGAAACTGAAAAGGAAAACAACAAAACTCACTCCCCTGCCACAGCTCTTTACTGGGTCCATCCAAACCTTTCCCTAGAAGGAAGGGACCATCCTTCCTTCTAGGAGTCAGGACTCCATTGGCCCTCTCTGTCTAATGGGAAAACTTTTATCTGTTCAGGCCACTTCTCTTTTTCAGTTATTTGACTTACTCGGCCACACCTGGCTCTTGCTGGCCCAAAAGGTCATGGACTTAAAGGAGCCAGGCCCCCTTGTGAGCCTTCTTTTACCATCCTTCATAACAGAGACACTGCTCTTTGTTAAACAGGGAAAGATTTCTTACCTGATTCCAGGACTTTAAAAAGGTCCCCAGCTGCAGTGCCCACAACATGGTTTGCCCAGCTTGATGGGAGGAAGTGGGGGAAAGTTGGCAGTGTAGGCCTATGTGACTCAGAGCAGACAGACAGCTACAGCATCTGGCTGATTTCTCATGAAAGAAGCCTGCAGTTACATTTTAAGGTAAAATCTGAAGTGAGAGACCTCACTGGGCGAGGGTCACCAGACTGCTTGCTTAAACAGGAAAGCAGGAAACACATTTACATTCAGATAACCTGTGGAGACCATCCAACCTTATTTAGGTCTTTTTTTTGTCAATTAATAAACTCACGTTGGTTGGAATGAGTCACGGGTCTGTTTAAATTCTTTTTCACCCTCCCCACCTTGATCAAAATTTGTTCACAGGAGTGCAGGTGCAGCCACCTCTCCAGCACTCTTCACTGCTCTTGCAGTTCCCTTTACAAAATCCTGGATCCACCCATGCTAACATCATTGTTAATACATTCTCAATGTCTCTACACAAGCTGCTAAGTCATCTGTAATTGCTAGTTAGTTAAACATATTCATTAACATATTTCTTAACGTGATATGCTTCTACAATGTAGGTATGTGCTCTGAGCTGCTGGAAACAGAAGATGTCAGAGAGAAGTGGAAAAGGCTGTGCAAAAGTTTTTACTAGGAAGCCAAAGCCACTTACTGGAAATAATGGGAAGAAGTCACTAAAGCCAACAAGGCTCGGCATCATGCTCAGGAGCTGAGAACTTCTTCCACAACCACAACAGAGAGGCACAGAAGGTAAGCAAAGCCAGAATCAGAGTTACGTGGGTTGCGAAATACTCAAGCAGTGTGCTACAAGGTACAAAAAAGCTGCCAGAACCCCTTAGAGTCATGGAGTAGCAAGTGGAGTTGGGTATATTGTCTACAACAGGGGTGGGCAATTATTTCAGACAGAGGGCCACTTACCAAGTTTTGGCAAGCTGTCGCGGGCCACATTGGTACCCCCACCCCTTGACAGATGCCCCGCCCAGGTTGCCATGTTGTGACTGGAAGTCCCACCCCCTAACCCCTGACCTTTGCCGCCAGAAGTCCCTCCCCTTGCCCCCAGAAGTACTCCTTTCAACAAGAGGTTTTGCCATCTTAGAACCAGAAAAATACTAAATTATATTCTATAAAGCAAACATCTGTCGCATTTGTTAATTTGCTTTCAAAAATATTTTTGTCCTGATTTACACACATACAGGTGACTGCACAACAGATTAAAATGAAGTCTTACTCTTGTATGTTGTGGGGGGTGGGTACAGGCAACCCCCGCTTAGCGCTCTTAATTGGTTCCTAAAAAACTGAGCATTAAGCGAAACGAGCGTTAAGCAAAACCGAAAGTATTTGATGACCCAAGATGGTGACTGCAATTGTTTTAAATATCCCAAGATGGCAACCACAAACATTATAGCAAAACTCACTGAGTGCTAAGTGAGAACAAGTATCAATGTAAAATGAGCATTATAGTGAAATAATGCTAAACAAAACAGCATTAAGTGGGAGTTGCCTGTATAGGTTTGTGGGGCCCTGTGGATATGTGGAGTGAGAGCATGTGGGGGGGGGTGTGCATATGTTGGGTGTGGGTGGGTATGGGGTTTGTGGGGCAATGGGTGCCTGGGATGTGTGAGAGGATGTGGGGGGTCTGCGTGTATGACAGTGTAAGGGGGGTGTGGGTGCATGTGTATGGTGGGGTGTGCATGTGGGACTCAGCCTATGAACACATGTACACACTCTGCCCTTGCCTAAACACACACACATACTGTCTCTGCCTGCATACACACACCCATACCAGCACGGCCTCTGGCTCTGGTCAGCTTTGACAGGCTGTCAGATCCAGCCTGCCAGGCCACTATCTGGCCTGTGGGGCCCCTAAAAAATGTAGAAAATTACTATTTATCTGCCCCGGCAGCCTGTCAAAGATGACAAGAGCCAGGGGCAGTAGGACGCAGGAGGAGCCTCAGCAGGACTGAACAGCCCAGCCCTACCCACCCCCAGCCATTTCACTCCCTTCCTGACCCGACCCTGCTCCAGCACCACCTGGCTGCCAGCTGCATCGCTGGACTGGGGAGCACGGGGCCACACTAATACAGGCCAGGTCCCAGAGGACTGGAAAAGGGCCAATGTGGTCCCCATTTTCAAGAAGGGGAGGAAGGAGGACCCAGGCAACTATAGGCCAGTCAGTCTCACCTCTACTCTTGGCAAAGTCTTTGAAAAAGTTATCAAGGATCACATTTGCGAGAGCCCGGCAGGAAAAATTATGCTGAGGGGAAACCAGCACGGGTTCGTAGCAGGTGGATCATGTCTGACTAATCTAGTCTCTTTTTATGACCAGGTTACAAAACGCCTGGACACAGGAGTAGGGGTTGACGTTGGTTACTTAGACTTCAGGAAGGCCTTCGATACGATATCCCACCCCATACTGGTGAACAAGTTAAGAGGCTGTGACTTGGATGACTACACAGTCCGGTGGGTGGCAAATTGGCTAGAGGGTCGCACCCAG
>NW_005842928.1:552925-561683 GCF_000455745.1 Alligator sinensis
GAGGTCGGACTCGATGATCTATTGAGGTCCCTTCTGACCCTAACATCTATAAATCTATGAATCTAGGTGGGGGCAGGAAGGGACAGTGTGTGTGCACGTGTGTGTGTGCATGTGGGGGGCAGGCAGCTACAGTGTGTGCATGTGTGTGTGTGTGTGTGTGTGTGTGTCTATGTGTGTGGGCAGGCAGGGACTCTTTATATGTGTCTGTATGTGTGGGGGGGCAGGCAGGGACAGTGTGTGTTGGGGGGCAGGCAGGGACCGTGTGCATATGCATGTGTGCAAGTGTATGTGGGCAGGCAAGGACTGCGTGTGTGTGCGTGCATGTGTGTGTGGGGAGGCAGGGACAGTGTGTGTGTGGGTATTCAGGCAGGCATTGTGTGTGTAGGCAGGAACAGTGCATGTGTGCACATGCGTGTGTGGGGGCACGGATAGTGTGTGTGTGTGTGCATGCATGTGTGTGGGCAGGGATAGCATGTGTGTGTGTGCGCAGGCAGGGATTGTGTGTGTGTGTGTGTATTCAGGCAAGAATAGTATCTGTGTGTGTCCATGCATGTGTGTCTGTGTGGGCAGGGATAGTGTGTGGGTGGCAGGGATAGTGTGTGTGTGTGTGCATGCACATGTGCAGGCAGGGATACTCTGTGTGTGCGCATGCGTGTGCAAGCAGGTATAATGTGTCTGTGGGTGGGTGGGGGGGGGGGCAGGCAGGGACAGTGCCCTTACACTGCCATACACGCAGACCCCCCACATCCTTTCACACACCCCAGGCACCCAACCCCCCACAAACCCCATACCCACCCACACCCGACATATCCACACACCCACATGCTCTCTCACCCCACATACCCACACACTCACAGCCCCCCACAAACCTATAGCCACCCCCCACAACATACAAGAGTAAGATTTGTTTTAAAGCTATTGTGCAATCACCTGTATGTGCACTACACAAACACATGTAAATCAGATCAAAAATATTTTTGAAAGCAAATTAATGAATGCTGTAGATGTTCACTTTTTCGAATATAATTTGGTATTTTTCTGGTTCCGAGATGGCAAAACCTCTTGCTCTAAAGAGTACTTCCAGGGGCAAGGAGAGAGACTTCTGGTGGCAAAGGTCAGGGGGTTAGGAGGCAGGACTTCCAGTCACAAGATGGTGACCAGGGGCGGGGCATCTGTCAATGGGCAGGGCTACCAGTATGGTCCTCAACAGCTTGCCAAAACTTGGTAAGCGACCCTCTGCCCAAAATAATTGCCCTCCTCGAGCTAAACTGCTCTCATGTTGGCAGATGACAGAACAAGGAGCAACGGTCCCAAGTTGCAGCAAGGGAAGTTTAGGCGAGATATGAGGAAAAACTCTCACACATGGAAGGTAGCAAAGCACTGGAACAGGTTATGCAGAAAGGTTTTGGAATCTCCATCCTTGCGCAAAAAACTAGGCAAAACTAGTCAAAATAGTCAAAGATATCATGTTATTAGTCCCATAGTCATTATAGTTAAATAGACATCTCTTATTCAGATCCATACAACAAAATCTAGCTTTCTTGAGCATTTTGACAGTGCCCTTAAAACTACACCTGAATTAATATTACAACACTTGAGTTAAAATTTTTACCTATAGCTAAAAACAGTCTGCAGGGCTGTGAAATAGAACAGAGACATTACCAGCAATGGCTAAGAGACAGCAAAACTGCAGGAGAAAGGAGAGTTTGAAGACTAGAACATCAAGGCCATTAAAAAATATAAGAGGGTTGTTGGCAATCAGGACTCGTAGTACAGATGATATCTTTTATTAGACCAACAAGATTTTTTCAGAAAAATGTCTTTAATTGCAAGCTTTCGGGCACAAACACCCTTCATCATTGGTTCAAGCACCTACTTTGAACGTCTTCAAGAGACATTTGGATGTTTATCTTGCTGGGATCCTATGATCCCTGCTGACTTCCTGCCCCTGGGGCAGGGGGCTGGACTCGATGATCCCCTGGGGTCCCTTCCAGCCTGAATGTCTATGAAATCTCTACTACGAGTCCTGATTGCCTTTTCCTCTAGACCAATATGACTACAGCCTGGATACCTAAGAGGGTTGTTAACACCTGTGGAGTAGAGAGAAATCCAGGAATCAGGGAGATGACAATGAGCCATGAAGTCAGCTGACTCCCTCAGCGGAAGAAATAGAACAGCATAAATAGAAATGCTGTTGCCCCCCCCCAGGTAGTTGGTTTTAAAGTTGGGGTGGAGTTGGGGGGAGGGAGGTGTTGCCACAGCATCCCTCCTGGATCCACCCCTGAAACACACCAATGCATGGTTATGAGACAGGGAGGTGGATACAGGACAATGGGGAAAACCTGCTGCCAGTTACACTAGCTTAACATACTATGTAGCTGAAGTAGAATTTTTCTCCTTCACAGCTTTCCCCAGATTCCCCCAATGTCCTGGGTTCCGGAAAGTGAATATACATTTGATTTCCTGTGCATGCCTCCAGCTTTGTTTTTTTTTATGTTGTGGGCCATTTCTGTAGCATAGGACCAGCAGAGCATTTATCCAAGCCCCTACTGCAGACACAGGGTTTATGCCAAAGGGCATGGCTTGACTCCCTTACACTGCTTTTATATCGGCCCTTACAGGCCACTGGTAGCTGACATACTTCTGGGAGCTGTATGAATGAAAAGCAAGTTCAAGATCAGGATCTTCTGTCACTGTAGGAATTAAGAAATATAATATAATAGGTGATGGGATGTTTTATCAGACACAAGCATGACAATATAGGAATCCATGAGTTAAGGAAGACAGAAAGAGGCAATCACCTGGAACACTGAAAATGCTAATGTCCTTAGAAAAGAGTGTAAATGTCTACACATGTGCTAATGTAGAAGGAAGGATAGGAGAAATGGTGCCAGCCCTGGGAAAATCTAGAGCAAATGGCAAAGAAAGTTTCACTGGTGTATGGAAAAGGTAAGACAAATATATGTGAAGTTTCCAGCTATAATGCAATGAGAAAGCTAGGGGTATAAAATGGAACAAGAGAGAGAGATTCTTTGCTAGTGTGAACTGATCTGCTGGAGGCAGCCAGCATTGGACAGGTAAAGTCTCCCTCGCTAGCCCAGTTATAAGTATTCTGATGAAATACTTGTAATTGTAATGACTGTTGATGCTGTCATTGATAAGTATTGTAACACTGCTATATAATGTATTATTAGTATTGCATTGTAGTGTTTTAGAGCATTCATTTAAAAGTAACTGTAAAATTGCTATTGGTCATTAGATTTAATGAAGGCATTTTAGCTGAATTATTGAGTCATTCAAATTCCAACAGGCACATCCAAGGATCTTGGCTTCCATCTACACCAGATAGCCATTCCTTTCAAGTGTATGTGAAATTAGCTCAGAGAGCAAATTATGGCATTAACTAATCAGTTGCAAATTGTTTCGTATTGTGAATCTCACACTATCATTTTGTACAGCTCCAAATCACAAGATTTCATGTTGTAGCATTATTTGATCATATCGTATACCAAATGTTCAACCACATCTCTAGAAAGTTACTTGTTCGAGGAAGAAGAGATTGAATCCTTCTTTGCTTAAAGATTAGGAGTTCTGGTCTCTAGAGCTTGAATTAATATAGTCACTGATTATTTGAATAATTTAAAGACTTCTTTTAAGAATCCAAAATAAACTTATTTATTTTTCATCCCAACAAGAACATGGTTTTCATGCTACATTCCACATGGAAACTGACTATAATTTTCCAATAAGAAATCTTTTAGCTGCATTTTAATTGAAGTTGGATAGCTAATACAAATTATCCCACCTTTCTTTGTGGGAAAGGCTCATTCAATAAGAATGTGCAGGCAGACTACAGAATTTAAAAATATATTCTCCATTCAGACATTTCCTTAGGGACTGAAAACTAGAAATGATCCAAAACAAAAAGGTGACCTCTTTCTGAGAAGGTACTGGGTTTTCCAATATGTAGATGTATTCATGGCTTCACAGTCTGATATATCTATAGATATCTATATATATATAGAGAGAGAGAGAGAGATCATATATATATAGAGAGAGAGAGATATATCTATATATATAAATGTATATAAATATACATTTTATAATATGTATACATTTTATAATATTTTATATATCTATATATATAAATGTATACACACATACACACACACCATTCTCAAAATTCTTCATTGTAATTTGCCCTTTACAATTCTAAAGTAATTATGGCTATCTCCCAAGAGCTTGTTGCTTCCTTCAGTTCTACATTCCCTGTTAGTCCTTAAACAAACAGTCTTTTATTATCGTGTGGATTGTAACTAGAAACAGAATGTTTCCTCTTTGGTTCAATCCTTATTTTAATAAACAATAGTCTGATAAATATTTTGGAAGAGCTTTATATTGAATCACTAGGTCTGAGAGATTCGTGTAATAATGAAGAGATGCTACTGTCATTAAACCGATATAAGAAAGATATGAAGCATCCAAACACAAAATGTTTTTCTTCCTCTTGTTTACAAGGCACACATATTATATTTAATTTATTTGGCAAACCAACTCTGGAATCTTTAGTTCCTTCTTTGGATTATGCTTCTAGGACAGTTCTGTTTAGAGGCATCATGTGTAATTCATACTGACACCTGACTAAATCCCAGCTAAATACTCTGGACCATGTACGCAGTTGTGGTGTCAAACTCATGAGTTCCCGTAAATAAGGATCAGCTTAGACTGGAAATATGCCCTAAAAGCTGTCAAATCTTCTGGAAAAAAATAAATAAATCAAAGCTAGTTAACATTACATTTGCATAAATCTTCCAATTAGGGTGAGCTTGAGTTATGGCATCTCAAATGGGGATCTCTTGTACATTTTATGGCACTGCTTGAAAGCCTAGACATTTTAGACAGGGATTCTACCATGCTTAAGTGATAAAGTTAATGTAGATGTGTGTCTTGATCCAGTTTTTTCTAAGGCTTAAGGATTATGCAGTTTTACAAAATCATACTATCAGGCAATATGATCTATCTTAATGAACAGATCGCTCTTAAAAAGAAGTGTTTTCCATAAAGACAGGTGAACTTCTTTACTTTGGTGCTTGAATTTTTAGAAATGCTTAAGCTAGAATGTCTGGCCCTCTTCTTCCAAGCAACAGCATTCTCCATGAAGACGGCAAGTATTACACCCCAGGGAATTATGTGTAGAAAAACTCAAAATTATGCAATTATGCAAAATTAATTACTTTTATTTATTTTTTTACAAATTAAACTAAATATAACACTATTTTAACCTTCTTTAGAAATATATGCAGGTACTTTGTATGGTTGGAGGGTGGGTGTAGGGTGTGGGGGGTATTTGTGAAAGTGTGGGGGCATGTAGGGGGTGTGGGGTTTGTGGGCAGGTGTGGGGATGTGGGATTTGTGAGGGAGTGTAGGTATGGGAGTATGTGGGGTTTGTGGGCAGGTGTGGGGTTTGGGGGGGTTGAAAGGTTATGGGGTGTGTGGGAGGTGGGGTTTGTGGGGGATTGTGAAGGAGTGTGAAGCTTGTGGGGGGGTTGTGAAGAGATAGGGGTGTAAGTGTGTGGGGGGACTTGTGGGGGGTTGTGAAGGGATGTAGATGTATGTGGGCCCCCCTGCCACATATCCCCCCGCCCCCATGGTGCACAGCCCCTGCTACCAATGGCTCTGCAGCAGCAAGCCCTTGGGGTGCTTATGGCCGCAGCAAGCAAACCACCCAGTGGCATGTGCCTCTGGCTGAGTCCCAGGGGCTGCATGTGCCGGCACAGAGCCAGCCTGGCCCACTAGCACGTGCCTTCAAACAGACCAGGCTGGCTTCATGCCAGCACATGGGGCTTGTGGCACTGCAGGCGGGATCTGTGCACCATCAGGCTGAGTGGGCTCCATGCCTCCATGTGCAGCTTCCCACTGGAGAGCTGGAAGTCTCAAGTGGAGGCATAGAGGCAGCTGGCCCGGCCCAATGGTGCATGGACCGAGAGCCACGCATCATCAAGCTGGGTGGGCTCTGTGCCTCCACATGGGACTTCCAGCACTCCAGCAGGAAGCCACATGTGGAGGCAGCAGGATCCTGCCTGACCTGATATCTAACTTCAGGAAAAGGCTTCGGCCATTGGAATTGCCTCCTCTTCCCACAGAGAGAGCCACAGAGCTGTAGTGTCTGATTTCCTTTGCTGGTACCAGCTTTCTCTTGGTTGCTGGTGTTGGTGTCTTTCCATTGTGCGAACTGGATATCAGTTTGGATACCCAACATACCACTAGAAAATCTGCTTGCAGGCCCTTGAGGCCTCTGAGACCAGAGAGAGAGAGAGAGAAGAGGTACAAGCATACATAACATTTTGGCCATCTGACCAACAAATTGTTTAAGGGGGGGAGTTAAGTGAATGTGTGTATTTGCATATACATCTAACTATATATGTGTGTGTACACTGTATATTTTATATAATGTGTGTGTGTATGTGTGTGTGTGTGTGTGTGTGTGTGTGTGTGTAGGGGGAGACAAAGACAGACTCCAGACTATGGTTGTGTTTTTATGCCTGGCATCAGTAAAATAAAATACAAACAATATATGATTTGATTTTACCTCTCATTTTATACTTAGGCAGACATTTGTGACATCCTACCAGTCCTGCTCCCAGTGATATCAAAGGCAAAACTCACATTGACTTCAGTGAAGTAGGATAAAATCCTAATTGTGTAACTAGTATAAGAAGCTGTCGTGTTTTCAGCCAGATATTTAGTCAGAGGTCATTTGATCAATGACAGTATTTTGCCAAACTGCCACAATAACCTGAGAGAGGGTTCAATTGAAAGGATTTAAAATGAAAACATAACATTTTATCAATTCTTCCCACTTCCACTCCTACCATTCTCAGATCTTCTTGCACAAATAGCAACTTAACTTGCACAACTGCAGCTGACAGAGTGGATTTGGAATCACCATGCATTTCCATGGCTCAGTCAGCAGCATGCTTTGGCTTAAAATGCAGAGGATGGCTCAAATTCCACTCAACTCTTCTTCCAAAAAAAAAGTGTTTTCCATCTTAGTGAGAAAAAAAACAGCAACATGTTGAAGCTGGAAATTAAACAGTTCTGGAGTTTAACAAAGGATTAGAAAATATACAAACTGCTGATCAATCACAGCTGACCTGGCCTGAATAGTGGAACGAATAGCCTAGTGTCTGCATGAACCTAAGACTTGGACAAGAGCTAATTGGCTTTGAATTATCCCAAATAAGGCTGAGAACATGTTGGTGGGATGGGGAAAAGTAGCCAGAAGAGTTTATGGAGGAATTTATGTCTGTGTTTCTGACTGAAGGAGTGTGATCTACGTTTGTAACAGAGCTATATGTCATTAGAGCCTGGGCTGTTCCTGAAAGTTCAGGTAACATCTGTGACAAAAGTGTGGGGTTTTTTAATTCTCTGAGAGTGATAAGCACATGCTTTCACTCTCTTTCATGCAATCTTGCCACAAATATCCACAACTTTGCCACTTCCGGATTGGTTTGTTGTTATATTCACTAGGTGACAATTATACTGTGCAGCTATCAGGAAACAGAAGCTAATTAATAATGTCTTGGTCCACCAAAGTTTCACACCAAGAGCTCACTCCGAGAGTGTTCCAGGATCTGCTCTGGATGCCAATTAGTTGCCCAGTGCTGACTTTAATCCAGAAAGTCCTACATGACCGGGGATCTAGATACCCAAGAGAGAACTACTCTTCCCCGTGTCTTACTGCCTCAGCTGAGATCAGCAAGAGTGCTTAAATTATGTTCCCCTTATATAAATAAGGGGGAGAGAGCTTCCTGCAGGGCCTTTCCCTCACAATGTCTGTATCTAGGTTTTCCACAAAAGCCCAGATGTATCAAAGTGCCACACGTGCTTTAAAGGTCATTCCAAGCTTTTGGGATGAAGGCAGACTGCAAGTCGGAGGGATCTAGCAGACATTTCTGGCTGACCAATCCTTTACATTGTTTTTGATACTGTGCATTTAAACAGTGGGATTGGTGCCCACTGAGATGTTTATAAATCAAACAGATCAAAACAATATTGAACTATTAATTTTTAGACTAACTAAGCTATAATGACATTTGTAATATTCCTACAGCCTCGATCCAGTAGGTGAGTTTGTACTCAGTGACCCCAAATGGCCAGACTCAGACTATGTTGAACGTATTCAACATAGCCTGTGTGTCACAATTCTGCTCCGTCCAGTGGAAGAGGAAACTTCATAAACTAGTGTTTGACTAGTTTATGAAGATACTTCATAAGAAGTAAACTAGTGTTTGAAGATCACTTCAGACTGGACATAAGGAAAAACTTTACAAGTCGAGTGCAGAGGGTTTGGATCAGGCTCCCTGCAGAGGTGGTACAGTCACTCACCCTGGTGATATTCATAAAGCATCTTGACACCCACCTCGCTGGGGTCATCTGATCCCAGCAGTCTTTCCTGCCCAAGTGCAGGGGGGCTGGACCTGATGACCTGTAAGGTCCCTTCTAACACCTAACATTGATGAAACTATGACTTTAAGAATTCTCCCTTTCCTTTCACTTTTTCAATCCTCCCTCTCCTCCCCAATATTTATAATCTTTTTAATCAAATCATTAGAAGAAGGTGTTTCATTTGTTGCCTTCTGATTTCACTGCATGTACAATAAGCTGTAAGCATTTTAGGTCAGTGACGGTTCATTTATTTGTTTGTAAAACACTGACCCCCTCCGCCCCCCGAGTTACCAGGTAGTATAACAGCAGG
>NW_005842928.1:561714-572643 GCF_000455745.1 Alligator sinensis
ATAATTGATGTAACAAGCAGTAAGACTGCGATCACCTGAAAGGGGAAATGTCTCACGAGGAGCGCAGCTGAGCAGCAGCATGGGAAGGCTGCCCCTCTACAGACAGCGTGCTGAGAAAGGGGGGTGTTGGTCCCAGTGAAGGCACTATAATGTGGGTGGATGAAACCCACCTGGAGAGACCCATTTTGAAAGAAGAAAAGGGAACACGGTGGCCATTGTGGGAGCCTCCAAAAAAAAATCCCTGTGGGGGAGTGGCTAAAGAAGTTCTTTGATAACAGGGTTTTTCCCCCCTGGGAGGGAGGGAGAAAAGCACAGGCTGACGGCTGGAGGAAGCCTGGCTGTGGCGGTCCTTCCCCAGAGCCTGCAGAGCCACCAGGGGAGTTGCTGTAGGATGGGGAGGCGTCCGAGCCCAGAAATCCTCCCTGGGCGAAGAGCAAAGCTGCACTGAGGGCCCAACTGGGAAGGAACCCGCAAGCCCTGAGCAGGGTGAATGTGCACTAGGGAGGTGGGACCGGAGGGAGACAGGCCCAGTCCACCTGCATGCGGGGTTGAAGAAGGTGGGACACAGGCCGCAGGGAGTCAGAGCAGCCACCTGGAGTCATGGTGGGGAAAGGCAGGGCTTAGGGGATGCTCGACCCTACTTATCTCTGATGAGGCTTCCTGTGAGAAAGCCAGGATGAGGAGGTGACAAAACCCACCCCGACTGCCTGGCAGGGTGTGTGCATACTGGCCAGGGGGACTGCCTGAGCCAGCAACCCAGTCCCTGCAGCCTGCTGTGTCGGGACATGAATCAGGGGACAGAGGGGTGTATTGCAGAGATGCCAGTGAGGAAGCAAGAACCGAGGGACCCAAGCCAGGGAGGACCTGCCCACAGCTCCAGTGAGAGGGGCAAAGAAGTGGCTATTCCTCTCAAGGCATCTTTCCAGGCTCCTAAGTGTGCAGAGAGCCAGCATATTCATCCTTGTGTATAAGTTATTGATTAGTTGTGTAAATAAGTATGGGCAAGCCTATAAGTCTTTAACTCAATTGGCTCAATGTTGGCCTTATTATCTATCTGTGACTATTATTCTCCTTTTGGGTTAGGGGTATCCAAAGAAAAGGTTATCTGTTGTTGTGATTGTCATTACCAGGGCTCTGGGTGTGTATTGCATGTTTTCTTTAATAGCCATTATGAGTTAAACCTGCTTGGTTATTTGTAATTTATATTACATATAATTAAATCATGTATAAAGTTAATCATATGTTTGCAAGGCACATCCTCTGTAAAGGGAGACCCTCTTCTTGAGCAACCTGCCACAGCCACTTAAAGGGCTGGGCTAGGTCGCTGGCTACCGGGCACTATAGGATCCCACTATTTGGTGGGAGCCGTGGGCAGCGCTATGCACCAGGGTAACATTAACATGTTGTTTCTAGAGGCAACCTTTACAGAAATAAATCATGCACTTTGTCATGGCCAAAGACCCCAGCACACCCAGACCTAGTGGACTCTATGAAATTCTGCTACAGAGTACAGGTTTGGGGGACCACAACCTTGTGAGACATGAAGCTCTATTTTTGGGGGTCATTTGTTCCCCAGTATAAGTGATTTCTATGTTTTAGGAGTTAGCTATTTAGATTTCCTACCATTGTTTAGCATATCCAAAACTACAGGTTGCTATTACTTTAAGAAAATAGCTTTAGTGTTGATGTAAGGCATCGTGTTAACAACCACAGGCACTTAAAGGTTTTCAGAAGTGACTAGTGATTTTCAGTGCCTCGTTTTCTGTGGGCTGCACTTGAGTCTTGAGCATTGAAAAGGCCTGATTTTCACAAAATGTTTGCTTTGCAGTTTCTGAAAAACAGGGCCCTTTAAGCCACTTTTGAAAATGTTGGCCCTATTCTCTATGTATCTATAACAGGGGCCCCAACACATGTTACTTTAAGATCAAGAGGGCAGACATGGCTTCAAACTAGGGTAGACAGCCGAGTTAATGACAGCTGCAAAAAAGTAAGCAGCCAAGGGAACATAGGGACAGGAGCTACAAAGCTGAAAGTGGCTGTCCTGGAGCAAGCTGCCTTGAAACAGGCTACAAGGGGCAGACAGTCAGTAAAGTACAGGCTGCAGAGCAGCTGGCTCCTGGGCTAGAGGAGTCAATCTATCCTTGAGCATTTCAGGGAGAGAAGCTCCTAGAAGTAAGGTTGCTGGAAGGAGTGCTACAGACAACAAAAGTACTCTGGGCAGCTGGAAGGAGACAGTTGAGAGTGGGGTAGGAGATGATCTGGTGTAAAGACCCAGAGTGGGGTTTAAGTGTTTTAGTTTAAACTAATGGATGCCTATACACATGGTCCAGGGTAGAGGGAGGGTGGTGTTTAAATTAGAGCAGCTCTTGGGAGCCATTCTACTTTTAATGCCTGCAGCATCTTGTGCATCTCCCTTTGTACCTGGAGAGGGGCAAGCACCCAGCAAATTAGCCTGCCTGGGACAGGAAGGGGCAAACACCCAGAATTAAACAAGAGAGTTGACTGAGGCTGAGAGTAGGAAGAGATGCCCTGCTCAGGGAATCGAGTTGAGACATCAGGCCAAACCAAGGCAGCCTGATAATCAGGGCAGAGCAGAGGCACCCAAAGCTCACTCCAGCATTCTGGGGGCAGACTCCAAAATTTGCATTTTATTTACCATCAGGTATAAAAGACAAAATACCAAAGAGTTACCCCAAAAGACCAGAGTGAGTAGGACAGGATCAGTGCAGCTGCCAGGGCCACTGTGGCTGTCCTTAGAGGCAGGTCTGGTTACAGAATCTATAGAAAAAGTATCTAGCAAAGACATTCTCCCTGCAAGATTCCCCATGCTGCCTCATTAATGTGACTTAGAGACACTGGCTGCTTTCTAAAAATCAGTTCCATCTTCATGGTCAATTTAACCCCAAGGGCTTTCTTTAGAAAACATACCACCACTTGGGATAATAGTAGCTTTGCATTGTCTAACGGACATCTGGATTTTATAGAGGCCACTGAACTATTTTCAGAAGACAATTTTATGTTCAGTCTCTGCTGTCCTAAGTCCAATGTGAATAAAGCAATTAATATATTGAAGTAAACAGAATGCAACAAAAAATCCAGTTCTTCAACTTGCAAAGCAACACTGCTAAAATAAATATATGCCAGGGTACTGTGACATTAGATACATGTCTTCTAATAGGCTGAATGCGATTTTGATGGAATTTAACATGTGTCTAGGTAACATCACGCTTAGCACATATCCTTTACTTTTAACTTGCTTCATACCATTACATGACCTTTTCCAAACTAGTATAGCAGTGAAAGTAGAATAGGATAGAAAATTGGCTTTTTGGTCTCAGTCATAACCCTTTCTTTTCATTTTGGTTGTCTCAATACTGACACTTTATGCTTCTCCTCAAAGAGGGATGTTGTACAGATTAATTTTTGTTTGCTCTTTTCAGTGATGCTTGATGCAAAAGGGTCAGGTTCAGATTTGGTGGCTGAAGTTCAAGAACCTACAAAGCCTTTAATGTTGAAGTACATAAGTGATGGTTGGTATCATCAGCTCAGTTACAGTAAGAATATGACTAAACAGCCAACAAAGAGTGTTAGGGGAGGCTTCAACATACACAGAAATTAAAAGCAACTTATAGGAAACAGGATACATTATTCATCATGGCAAAAGAACAACAGGGGAGAGCCTCGAGGTTGCATTATAGATCCACTGTTAATATATTTATTGATGATGGAGAAAGGGAAATAAGTACTGATGCAGCAAAATCTGTAAATGACAGAGTTATTTAAATTAATTGGGGCCAGAAAGCACTATGAGGAACTTCAGAGGAACCTAAACAATATAGGTGGTACTGAATGAAAATTCAGCTTGTATAAATACAAAATAACACACAATAGAAACAAAAATATAAAATGCTCCCATCACAGAATCATAGAAAATCAGGGTGGGAAGGGACCTCAGGAGGTCATCTAGTCCAACCTCCTGCTCAAAGCAGGACCATTCCCAACTAGATCATCCCAGCCAAGGCTTTGTCTAGCCAGGTCTTAAGAGCCTCCAAGGATGGAGATTCTACAACCTCTCTGCATAATTTGTTCCAGCACTTTACTCACCTCCTAGTGAGAGAGTTTTTCCTCATATTTGACCTAAGCTTCCCTTGCTGAAACTTGAGACCATTGGTCCTTCTTCTGTCATCTGCCACCACAGAACAGTCTAGCTCCATCCTCTTTTGAACCACCCCTTCAGGTAGTAGAAGACTGCTTTTAAATCCCCTCTCAGTCTTCTCTTCTCCAGACTAAAGAAACCCAGTTCCCTCAGCCTCTCCTCAGAAGTCATGTGCCCCAGCCCACTAACCATATTCATTGCCCTCTGCTGGATCCTCTCCAATTAGTCCACATCCTTCCTACAGTAGGGGCCCCAACATTGGATGCAGTACTCCAGATGTGGCCTCACCCCTGCCAAATAGAGGGGAATAATCCCTTTCCTTGAGCTGCAGGCAATGCTCCTACTAATGCAGCCCAGTATGCCTTTAGCCTTCTTGTAATACGAGCACACTTTTGGTTCATATTCAGTTATTGTCTACTGTAACCCCCAGGTCCTTTTCTGCAGAGCTGCTGCTTAACCAGTTGGTCCCCAGCCTGTACCAGTGCATTAGATTGTTCCATCCTAAGTGCAGGACTTTGCATTTTTCCTTATTGAACCTCACGAGATGTCTTTTGGTGCAGTCCCCCAATTTGTCAAGGTATCTCTGAATCTTAGCCATACCCTATTCCCCGCAGCTTGGTGTCATCTGCAAACTTGCTGAGAGTGCACTCCATCCCATCTTTCAGTTCATTGATAAAGATATTGAACAAAACCAGCTCCAGGACTGACCCCTGGGGCACTCCACTTGATATTGGCTGCCAACTAGATATTGAGCTATTGACTGCTATCCTTTGAGCCTGATAATCGAGCCAGTTTTTTAATCTAGCTCACAGTCCATTCATCCAACCTCTATTTTCCTAGATTGCTTGCAAAAATGTTGTGGGAGACTATATGAAAAGCCTTGCTAAAGTCAAGGCAAGGTTCTTTGGCTAGATGTGATAGCTTTTATTAGACCAACTGAGCAGTTGTAAAAAAGTACCCTTCTTCAGGCATAGGGAGTCTCTGCTGTTCTGAGATTCCAAGAAATGTAAGAAGCTAAAAGTGTGACAGGATGTCAGTAAGAATGTAAATAGGTGCAAATTAGGAAAACAAAAGGTAGAGAAGGGAAGGGAGGGAAGGGGAGAAATGAGGGGAGAAAAAGCCAAAGGTAAGTAAGGGAGACTCTTTTACTGTAGTAGTTTTCTAAGGTAGAAAAGAAGATGTCTGTGAAAAAGTAAATAGCTTGAAATTAGGAAGACAAAAGGGTAGAAAAGGAGGGGATAGAAAGGGAAGAAGGGAGGGGAAAGAAAAGTATAAAAGGTCAGGTCTGGCAGGTACCTGGTGAATCAGATGTCAGGCAGGTTGTAATGTGCCATAAATCCAATGGCTATATTGAGTCCATGAGTTTTTGTATCCAGTAGATTTATGAAGTGAAGTTTATAGGCTCATCTATAAAAGGTGTTTTGAAAGTTCCCTTTGAGGATTAGAACTGAGAGATCGGAGAGGAAGTGATTGTCTTGTGAGATGTGTGCCCCCACAGGTAATTGGGTATTCTTGTCTTTGATAGATTTTCAGTGTGCATTCATTCTTGTGTGCAGTTGTTGTTTGGTTTCTCCTACATATTTTACATCAGGGCATTTGGTGAGACTTTCAACAGACCTATCTCCAGTTTCATGCTGGAGCTCTGAGCAATCATGTAGATCTTTTACATAAAGTGCAACTCCTCCTCCTCTTCACCCCTGCTTGCCCTCCTCTTCATCGTCTTTCATATAGAGTCAGATATCAACTTCCAAATCTATGAGCCACTGTCCAGTATTATCACTCAATGTGCAGATTTCATCGGCCCCATCTGGTATTTGTAAAGATTGCAGCTTTTGATAAAATGCTGTGCCGTTTATTGGACTTCACCACCTCCTCCTGTTGCTCTCTGGCCGCTACCTGAGGGACACGTCCAGGAGGCACCACTCACATCGCAAGCACTCCCCCACCAGGCTGCTACTGAAAGGTACCTGCAAGCCACAGTCTCCATAGCATTTTATACCTTTCAGCCTTCTAAACATGTCAACTCAAGAGGGAGACATGGGTATCCTTGTAGACAGTTCATTGAAGACTTCTGCTAAATGTGTAGCAGTGGTCATAAAAGAGTTAAAATAAATCAACAATACATCCTTATCTGGAATAAAGTGGGTGCATGTACACATGCATTAATGCACTTTTCCTAATGCACATTCAGTTTACTACCTCCAATATGAGGTACTAATTAAATGCGCATCAAGCTGTGCTAATGCACAGTAATGCAAGAACATGCTTTTTAAGTGATGCTTAATGCACAGTAGCCTATTCATTAGGATGATTTTTTACATGCCACTTTAATGCACAGTAAAATAAACTATTGCACATTAAAGTGCATATGTAGACATGCCCAGTGTGTAGCACTGGTCATCCTTTCTCTAAAAGGATATTGCAGTACCAATAGGGGATCTGAGCAATGACAATGATCAATATCAAAGAAAAACTCTCAGGAGAAGAGTTGAAAACACTAGAACTGTTTTGTTTGCAGGGGGGGGAAGATAATAGCTGAAGACAGGATAAAACTACGAAAAATAAAGTGTAAAGAAGGCAAATCAAGAATACTTTTTATCTCCGTTTCATAACGCAACAACAAGGGAATGAAATTCTGATAGGAAATTCAAAATGGATAAGAAGAAAACACATTTTCACACACTGCATAATTAAACTGTCAGGTATCCAGATTGTAGTCGTATTGGTCTAGAGAAAAAAGCAATCAGGGCTGAGGTGATATCTTTTATTAGACCAACAAGATTTTTGCAAAAAAAAATCTTTAAAGTTTCTAAAATTTCTTTGCAAAAATCTTGTTGGTCTAATAAAAGATATTACCTCTGTCCATGAGCCCTGATTAATCAAACTGTGGAATTCAGAGCCACAGGAAGTCACTTAGGCCAAGAACTTAAGATTCAAATATTTATATTGATATTACGAATTTCCAATTGTAAGAAATTATTACAACAAAATTTTTGGAAGCGATATTAAACCACATGCCCCAGGACTGAAATCCACCTCCAACTCTTAGAGCTCAGGAAAAGACTAATGTGGTGGACAAAGTATCCCACCTCTGCTCAAACAGGGTGTTCTTATACCTGCTTCAGAAATATCTTAAGCAAGCAACTGTCACAGGCAGCATTATGAAGTAAAGGTATCTTGGGTCTGATCTAGTACAACGGTTTCTGTGTTCAAGTCCAAGGCATCAAAGCTTCACCATGCAGGCCAATCCATATCTCATATTCTTTTGTATTTCCTTTATGTATAATTTAATAAAAACAGCTTAATCACTGGGCAGAGCAGTTTCAAAGAGTAAAATGTTCTCCATGGTTGACATGACTCAGCCCAAATTCCCCAAAAATGTATTGTTTGTCATGTCCTATTGCCCAAATGTACTCATGTTTTATTTTTTAGAAAATTCCAAAAAGACTTAAGCACATTAAATAAACAGATTTAACAAGCTGAACTCGATCGTGACTTCTCTGGTTACATTTTTTGGCAGAAAACGCCTTTCTGAGCTTCTATTTCAGTAAGATTCACTTAGAACAAAGAAAGCTAAGTATGCTTTGATCCACAGCTACAAAGGTAAAACATATAAAGAGAGAATAATGCTGGGAAAATGCAAAGTAATCCTACCAATGTCCCACTTTAATGAGTTCAGATTTTGCCATCATTATATTTAGATGAATTTTCAATATTATTAATTAGGAAAGGTCTGTAGACTTGCCAGAATGATCGGAAGCTGTTAGAACTTTTATCACATGAATGAGATCAAAATCAAAGTAGCTATATTTTTCTTCTTTTGCCTTAAGCAACCCCAAGCATCTGACCATTGTTTCAACTTAAAACGCCTGGCCATGTCCCAAGGGCAAGTTCAAATGAGGTGTTTAGATTCCCCCAACATACACACTCCTTTACTTTGTCTCCACTGTTGGTAGAATAAAAGTTAATTGGAGTTGGACTGGTCAGTACCCCACAGGAGCACATTCAGTACTTTGAAGGATTCAGCCCTTTCTCCTTACTTACTCTCTTCCCCGCCCTTCTCCTCCACCTCCCCCTCACCCCCAACAGGGCCACTATTAATACTCTTCTGTGAACATAAATGAGTCCTGATTGCCTTTTCCTCTGGACCAGTACGGCTACAACCTGGATATCTGACAAATGGAAGAGATAAAATTTTAACCGATTCTTTAAAATGAAATCGTCATCTTCATTTTCCCAAGCAGGAAGCAACTGTGACCACCTGAAACCTTACATCCTGCTCCTGCCTTTGTTTCAAGGTAATTTGCATCATCACAGAACCTCACAGGAGGTGAGAGGCTTCATACCAGCTATGAACTGACTGCCCAGAGGAGTTTTCCATCTATTGACTCCTCTGTGAAATCCTATAAAATATGAACTTTCATTTCAACCTAGGAGAGCTTCTACAATCTGTTCTCCAATGCCTGATGAAGGGTGTTTGTGCCCAAAAGCTTGCAATTAAGGAATTTTTTTGGCAAAAATCTTGTTGGTCTAATAAAAGATATCATGTCTACTACGAGTCCTGACTGCCTTTTCCTCTAGACCAATATGGCTACAACCTGGATACCTTCTATGAACATGGCACCAGAGAAATTCCCCATTGAAAACTCAAATACATTACCCGCTGCAACATGCCTGTATTCTGCCTACTCTGGAATAAAATATCTGAAGGTGCTCTTGTTCAATTAACTCCTATATAGCACCCAGTGTGCCTGCTTGCCAACCAAATGGCTTAGCAACCTAGTGTATTGCTTCCTTTTCTTAGTGTTATGTATTCTAGATGCATAAGCAGTCCCCCACTGATATTAAAAAAATGGAGAAAGAATATACAACCCACATTCTTTTCCAGTTTCAGAAACATAGAAAGTACTGAAAATTGGGACACATACACTTTACAAGTCATTTTAAAATAATGAAATATTAGAAATGTTTTTCAAACCTAGCACACCACATCAAACATTATTTTTAATGAGAGACTGCCCTATGGTACTTGGTATAAAGATCAATGGTTATTTTCAATCTTGTTAAAGGAACTGTAAGATCCCCACTGTAAGTGTCTGATCCCCATGTTCAGCACCTCTTAAATAAAAGTAAAGAGAATTTAAGAGCCTAAAAAAAGACTTTATGCAGGTAAAATTAGATACCCTGGTGTGAAATCACTGGCTAAAATGCTTTGCTTTCCTTTTTATTAAAGGAGCATGTTAAATCTATTTATTTTGTCCTGTTAAAAACTGTAATAAATCAATTCATTTTCCCTATAATTATATTATAGGTGCAAGACTATTTACACTGGAGTCTGGATTCAGATAGCAGCAATCCAGTAAAGTTACTCATTCTTGACTTTATCATCCAGAATTTCACAATTTGAAACAGCTGGGGAAAGGAAGAAAACAGCTTCTCCTCCTACTTCACGCAGAGAGGTCAGCTATGCCCTTTTTTTTTTTTTTTAAACAAATCCAATGTTTAAGTCACTGTAAATGCCCCTTAGGAATGCTTCAGACCATTCGAACAGTGATTCATAAGCAGGTTTGGGAGTCTGCAGCCCCACTGTCTGGCTTTGCTCTCTGGGCCAGTCCCACAATGCAAAACAGCACTCCTTGGTCCAAATAAACATTAAAGCAAACCTTTAGCTTTTCTTCAGGCATCAGAAAAGGACCCTTTGCCTCTGGTCCTTCCTAGACATGAACTCTGCTGAGTTTCAGTCTGCTCCCTGCCTACAAACTGTTCCCTTCCCCCAGGCTGGGCTGCCTGCTCTTTCTCCCCTTGGGCTTTTAACTGCCAGCTGATCTCACCTATAGCTGTGCTCCTACTCCAGGACTGTCCATCTCCCTTAACAGGGAGATGTCCTGTTACAGACAACAGTGTGAATAAATCAGCCTTGCCTTCTATTTCTAGGTCAACAAAATATGAATGATTGTCTTGCATCCATGCATGTATACAATTAGTTTGAGACTAGGTGTAAAGACTTCTGGGGGCACATCAGCAAAAGATCTGTCCCTCCTGTCATGTTCCCAACACTCTCACAGATGTTCTGGGCTATTTGGGGCAAGATACTTACCTTTCAGTGCTTAAGTTTATACTTATGCAAAATAGATATTATGTCTGTCTTTGGAAGTAATGTTATACTTAATAAACACTAGTTAATGAAGTAAGCCTTTTAAGATTCTCAGGTTAAATGTATTATAAAAATACAAAGTATCATTGTTTGCAACGTTAAACAGTCATGTAAGATCAGTCATTAACAGAAGATTGATGAATTTGTTTATCCAAAAATGTATGCTCTCAATCAGAAAACATTTTTTGCTCTTTAAAATATAATATGATTGATGTCTCTGTAAGTGTTGCCATTCTGACATTTTCACTCAGTCCTATAAAACTGAGTTTCTTTTACCAATGGAAATACTACATGTCCCAGGGACATCGGGGCTATGGGGAAACCCCAGGCCAAAACCAAAGGGGAAGAAAGCCCATACTTACCCCTCACAGGAGCTGGAGGTAGCAGAGGAGTGCACACCGGGAAACCGCCCGTGCGTTTCATTAGCCGCGCTCATATTCAGCTGCGGCCGGGTGATGTCAGCGAGAGATGCCACCCAGCGGGAATAAAGTTCAGCCCGGCAGGCACAGAAAGGGGGCTGGTGAGCGGAGGCTCAACGGGGAAGCCCACACCCTGGGAGGCGCAGCCACTGCGTCGGGCAGCCTGGGACAGTAGAGGTGGGGCCTGTGGGGGCACCGGC